>NW_028174877.1:478909-623909 GCF_963971535.1 Notolepis coatsorum
TCCAATATGTATGATAGAATATGTATTTCAACACAGATCTATAATGACATGATAATATTTCCATGACACTTGTCTCTCTCTGTTTCAGTCTGATCTCTCTCTCTCTCTCCCCCCCCTCCCTCTCTCTCTCTCTCTCCCCCCCCCTCTGTCTCCTCCCCCCCCCTCTCTCTCTCTCTCTCTCCTCCCCCTCCCTCTCTCCCTCCCCCCTCCCTCTCTCTCCCCCCTCTCTCTCGCCCCCCCTCCCCCCCTCCTCCCTCTCTCTCTCCCCCCCCTCCCTCTCTCCCCTCCCTCTCTCTCTCCCCCTCCTCCCCCTCTCTCTCCTCCCCCCCCTCTCTCTCTCTCTCTCTCCTCCCCCTCCCTCTCTCCCCTCCCTCTCTCTCTCCCCCTCCTCCCTCTCTCTCTCTCTCCCCCTCCCCCCCTCCCTCTCTCCCTCCCCCCTCCCTCTCTCTCCAACCCCTCTCTCTCGCCCCCCCTCCTCCCTCTCTCTCCCCCCTCCCTCCCTCTCTCCTCCCCCCCTCTCTCTCTCCCCCCCCCCTCTCTCTCTGTTGAGTCTGATGTCTCTCTCTCCCCCCCCCTCTCCCTCCCTCCCCCTCTCTCTCACTCTGTTTGGGTCTGATCCCTCTCTCTCCCCCCCTCCCTCTCTCTCTCCTCCCCCCCCTCTCTCTCTCTGTTTGGGTCTGATGTCTCTCTCTCTCCCCCCCTCTCTCTCGCCCCCCTCCTCCCCCCCCTCTCTCTCTCTCTGTTTGAGTCTGATGTCTCTCTCTCCCCCCCCTCTCTCTCGCCCCCCTCCTCCCCCCCTCTCTCTCTCTCTGTTTGAGTCTGATGTCTCTCTCCTCGCCCCCCCTCCTCCCCCTCTCCTCCCCCCCCTCTCTCTCTCTCTTCCCCCCCCCCTCCCTCTCTCCTCCCCCCCTCTCTCTCTCCCCCCCCCTCTCTCTCTCTGTTTGAGTCTGATGTCTCTCTCTCTCCCCCCCCCTCTCCCTCCTCCCCCCCCCTCCTCTCTCTGTTTGAGTCTGATGTCTCTCTCTCCCCCCCCCCTCCTCCCCCTCTCTCTCTCCTCCCCCCCCTCTCTCTCTCTCTCTCTCTCTCTCCCCCTCCCTCCCTCTCTCCTCCCCCTCTCTCTCTCTGTTTGGGTCTGATGTCTCTCTCTCTCCCCCCCTCTCTCTCGCCCCCCTCCTCCCCCCCTCTCTCTCTCTCTGTTTGAGTCTGATGTCTCTCTCTCCCCCCCCTCTCTCTCGCCCCCCTCCTCCCCCTCTCCTCCCCCCCCTCTCTCTCTCTCTCTCCCCCCCCCTCCCTCTCTCCTCCCCCCCTCTCTCTCTCCCCCCCCTCTCTCTCTCTGTTTGAGTCTGATGTCTCTCTCTCTCCCCCCCCCTCTCCCTCCCTCCCCCCCTCCTCTCTCTGTTTGAGTCTGATGTCTCTCTCTCCCCCCCCTCTCTCTCGCCCCCCCTCCTCCCCCTCTCTCTCTCCTCCCCCTCTCTCTCTCTCTCTCTCCCCCCCCTCTCTCTCTCCTCCCCCCCCCCCTCTCTCTCTCTCTGTTTGAGTCTGATGTCTCTCTCCCCCCCTCCCCCTCTATCCCTCTCCCCCCCTCCCCCCCCCCTCTCTCTCTCTCCCCTCCCTCTCCCCCCCCCCCTCCCTCCCTCTCTCTCTCCTCTCCTCCTCTCCCCCCCTCCCTCTCCCCCCCCTCCCTCTCTCCTCCCCCTCTCTCCCCACCCCTCTCTCTCTCCTCCCCCTCTCTCCCCCCCCCCTCCCCCCCCTCTCTCTCCCCCCCCCCCTCCCCCTCTCCTCCCCCCCCCCCCTCTCTCTCACCGTGCTTCAGCCTGATAGAGTTCAGATCCACCTCCAGTCCCTCCACATGAGGCCAGGCCACCACTGGTTTGAACTGGTCTGCCAGGTTCGCTCTGGGCAGCCGCTGGTCATCCTGGAGACAAAACACATCATCATCACTACTAGCATGTGAACAGATACCTGTCTGACGGCACCTGTTTCCTTATAGCAACATTTTAATTTCTGTTGTAAAACTAAACTAAAGTCTAAACGTCCTAATTTAAACATTGTCATCACACCACACAAACTACAACCACCACTCCCTACCTAACGATTTTTTAATGTTGCATGATCATGTATACATTTATTATTTTTAAAGTTTAACCTTTCACTGCCGCACTGCCAAACGGTTAACCCTTGTTTCACTGCAACAATACACAGAAGGTTAACCCTTTCACTGCCACACAACAGACCGTCGGTTGTGTGATAGTAAAGGGTTAACCTTCTGTCGTGTGACAGTGAAAGGGTTAAATATCAACATTATCTGTCCATCCTCAGTAAATACTATCAGACTCTTCTGACCTCATCCAAAGACCAGAGATGGGACGCGAACGCACACACGCTGAAAGACAGAGGTGTTTATAGCAGGCTGTGACGTACAGGTGTAGAGACAGAGGTGTTTAGCAGGCTGTGACGTACAGGTGTAGAGACAGAGGTGTTTAGCAGACTGTGACGTACAGGTGTAGAGACAGAGGTGTTTATAGCAGGCTGTGACGTACAGGTGTAGAGACGGAGGTGTTTATAGCAGACTGTGACGTACAGGTGTAGAGACAGAGGTGTTTATAGCAGACTGTGACGTACAGGTGTAGAGACAGAGGTGTTTATAGCAGGCTGTGACGTACAGGTGTAGAGACAGAGGTGTTTATAGCAGGCTGTGACGTACAGGTGTAGAGACAGAGGTGTTTATAGCAGGCTGTGATGTAGAGACAGAGGTGTTTATAGCAGACTGTGACGTACAGGTGTAGAGACAGAGGTGTTTATAGCAGGCTGTGACGTACAGGTGTAGAGACAGGTGTTTAGCAGGCTGTGACGTACAGGTGTAGAGACAGGTGTTTATAGCAGACTGTGACGTTCAGGTGTAGAGACAGAGGTGTTTAGCAGGCTGTGACGTACAGGTGTAGAGACAGGTGTTTATAGCAGGCTGTGACGTACAGGTGTAGAGACAGGTGTTTAGCAGGCTGTGACGTACAGGTGTAGAGACAGGTGTTTATAGCAGACTGTGACGTTCAGGTGTAGAGACAGGTGTTTATAGCAGGCTGTGACGTTCAGGGGACAGCTCTGCGTAAAGTGCGCGAGCTCGCTCCCAAAAAGCTTCCAGAATACAAAAGCCAGACTCAACACAAGCTGGCTACCTGCCAGGATGGATAATAATCACACAATTGGTGCATTTATACCACACAGCTAGAGCCGAGTTCAGACACAGAGAGAGAGAGGAACACAGATACAGTAGGATATATAGATATATCTGTCCTCCTCCTGGCATTTAATAAATGTGTATTTAGAGAGCGGGCCACACTTCCGGCTTGGCCATGCATGCATGAGGAATATGATGATGACATATGCGGACATGGATCTCCAGGAGGAGGGTGTGAAGCACGGGCTGGTGAAACACTAACTAACCTCAGGGGCCAACTGTGTGTTTAATAAACCGTTGCTTCGATTGTCAACAAAGCTTCGAAACGTAAACGACCGTCTCGACAACATCCAGAACCCAACATAATATTAATAATAATAACGATTAATGATGGGACCAAAACATGACAGCTCGACCTGGCGAACCAGACGAATCTCCATGACAACCACCACTAGCCGACATTAGCTCCGAGCTTATTAATTAACAACAACCACACTCATCAAGCTAGCCGCTCAATGACGCGAATAATAATAATAACAACAACAACATTAAACCTGATCATCAGTACCTGAATGTGACTCGACGCCAGCAGCACTAAGTAAAGCACAGACCTGCTGCACACCAACCAACTGTCACCATGTTGTTGTCACTATCACTACAGAACAGAACAGAACAGAACTCACGGTGCGCTTCTCGAACGGGTTGTCGTCCTCTGGTTTGGGGGACATGGACGCCCAGAGGACCACCAGCCCCAGGAAGGTGCCGACCACCACCACGCTCCTGAGGAGGAACCCCACTTTCACTCTCATGTCGTCGACACTGCTGCTGCTGCTGCTGCTGCTGAGGAGCTAACGAGCTAAGGAGCTAAGCTAACGTCACACTGAGTGGACTACTGGCGGTGCGCAATAGGGTAAATCTGCAGAGCAGCAAGCCCAAGGTCTGGGCGGGGCTTGTACTCTGTGCGTGGGCGGGGCTTCGGGGCTCCTATAACCGAATACTGGCTAAGCGTCTTGCTCTGCCATATTGAGATAACCGTGATAGTGACGTGATACCGGCAAAGTGGGGTTGTTCCCACTCTCACTCGGGCTCAGGCCGAGCTCACTCTCGGCCGTGGTTTCTCAGTGTATGGTGTATGGTGCTCTCCCTCAACATGCGAGTAGGGTGAGACAACACCATTCTTTAGTCCAAATAATACCCTACTTTATACTATATTATTGTCATTCGTTTAATGTAAAGTCAGTCTTACATTGGCACTGCTTTAAAGTGGAGATGAAGCAGTGAACAATGTGATCCTAGTTTGTTTGTTGTGTACCTTGTGTAAGACAGGGTTCTATAATCAAATGTGAAATCTATCTTATTTGTCTGAAAAATCAAATATAATATCCCTGTTTTCAACATGGGCGCCGCCATTTTGTTGCTGACGTCATGGCTGACGTCATGAGGCTGGTTTGGTGTATACACTGCTGGTTAGCTGCCTATAGTGAATGGGTCAGTCAGTAAATAAAATGTTGCCTACAAAACAACGGGACCGCGGTGGTTCTGTTTGTATTGCTCCTGGCTGTTCAAACTAATTTTACCATGTGAAAGAGAGGAAAGTTGGTTAATTTCCACAAACTACCAGTGAAAAAAACAGTGTTGTTGGCACGTTGGCTCAGGCTGGCTGCACTCAGGCGGCGCGACCAGCCTGTTGGACAGGGAAGGAGGATCTGCAGCGAACACTTCATTGCCTCGGATTATGTTGTTGGGGTGGGATGTTTGTCCAGAAGACCACTAATCAGCTGAAGCCGGACGCGGTTCCCTCGGTCTTCGACAGACAGACCGGCCCAGGCAGTTCAGCGTCGCGGAGCATTCAGCCTGCTGGCTACCTAGATCCACTTCAACCAGCGTCGCGGAGCATTCAGCCTGCTGGCTACACAGCTCCACTTCAACCAGCCGAGCGTCGGGAGCTCCAGCAGCTTGTCGATGTGCTAATAGCCTGGAGCCAGCTACCGTTAGCTTGCCGAGGCTATTAGCACACCGACAAGCTGCTGGAGCTAGCTACCGTTAGCTTGCCGAGGCTATTAGCACACCGACAAGCTGTGTAGCCAGCTACCGTTAGCTTGCCGAGGCTATTAGCACACCGACAAGCTGTGTAGCCAGCAGGCTGAATGCTCCGCGACGCTGAACTGCCTGGGCTGGTCTGTCTGTCGAAGACCGAGGGAACCGCGTCCGGCTTCAGCTGATTAGTGGTCTTCTGGACAAACATCCCACCCCAACAACATAATCCGAGGCAATGAAGTGTTCGCTGCAGATCCTCCTTCCCTGTCCAACAGGCTGGTCGCGCCGCCTGAGTGCAGCCAGCCTGAGCCAACGTGCCAACAACACTGTTTTTTTCACTGGTAGTTTGTGGAAATTAACCAACTTTCCTCTCTTTCACACGGTAAAATTAGTTTGAACAGCCAGGAGCAATACAAACAGAACCACCGCGGTCCCGTTGTTTTGTAGGCAACATTTTATTTACTGACTGACCCATTCACTATAGGCAGCTAACCAGCAGTGTATACACCAAACCAGCCTCATGACGTCAGCAACAAAATGGCCGCGCCCATAATGATAAATGCTTCAAAAATGCACATAACAAATAGTTTTTTCTTAGAAACTGCTTATTTTTATAACGTGATTTTTTCTGTGGCTTATCTAAATACTAATGTGATGCTATGAATATGTATTTATCGCTATGCTTCATCTCCACTTTAACGTTGCATTTACCCATAATCCATTGCTGTATTAGACCCATGTGCCAGTATACCTTTTGTAAAGTAATGAAGAGCAAATGTAAAGTTAATCAATACACAATGAAACAATATCTTTATCTATATCACATGTCAAAACTACTTTAATAAAAGAAGATTTCCGTTTTTCATTCCTACTCATTCATCCAAAACAAGACAGCAATTCTACTTCTGCATGCACCGGGAGAATTGAGCTCATAGCACAGATTTGGAGTTGATAGAATGGACATTGCTGTTCTTAGGAAATGTTGCACATGGTGGAAATAATGGAAATTAACATTTCTAACAGTAACATTTAGTGTATGTTTAAAGTTGATACATTGAGGCATGGTAGAATTTCACTTTATATTACAGCAGTATCCGTTTTTTAACATTACAATTAGTGTCTGACACTATAGACACATGTTAAAAGTCAACGTGAACTTTGTCATTTTCCAATTTGTGCAAGACATACAGAAAAATTCAATTACGTGCCCCCCTTCCCACGGTGTATATAGAAAGAGACAATAAACACAAAAGTAACATAGGACACAATATACAACACACAGGACTATGTACAATATAAACAGTACCTACAATTAAATGAATGAATGAATTAAATAAGAGGTAAAAGAGAACTTAGTGTAAATATTCCTTAATTTGTGTCAACGTTATAAAAATCCTATTGTATTCAACAAATGAATTATGATACACCACAATGTGCCCTTTCTATCTATTATAAATCTATGGCCTCGCGATTCCACGGCTGCGCAGTGTAGACAATATATATAATATAATATACATACGAGGGGGAGGAGACTACATTGGGAGGGGGCGGGGCGAAATATCCAGTTTTTTCAAATCCCAATGTTGACAGCTATGGTACACTACAATATACAATTGTAACTCTTAATGTATCTAAACTATACAATACCTCCTTCCTTTAAAGTGAAATTTGGTTTAAAGTGATCTGTACTGTACATACATCTGATTAGTATTGTACATTACTATTGCACTTTTGAGCAAAAGAGTCCAGTGATTAGATTTGATTGTCCTTTATATTAGCAAAACAGTCTTATCTATAGATCCTTTTCACAGCAGCCATTTAACAGAAAGCAGGGTAAACCTAGGCTAGTATGGTGGGGCAGTGGTGCCTCAAGGTTAGAGAAGCAGGTCTGTGACCAGAAGGTTGCCGGTTCGATCCCCGGGACCGGCAGGAACACCAACCGCTGAAGTGTCCTTGAGCAAGGCACTTAACCCCCAACTGCTCCAGTGGAGTTGCTCAGTGGCCAATGGTGTCAACTGTGGTTGTACTGGGCAGCTCCCAGGTGTCAGACTGTGGTTGTACTGGGCAGCTCCCAGGTGTCAGACTGTGGTTGTACTGGGCAGCTCCCAGGTGTCAGACTGTGGTTGTACTGGGCAGCTCCCAGGTGTCAGACTGTGGTTGTACTGGGCAGCTCCCAGGTGTCAGACTGTGGTTGTACTGGGCAGCTCCCAGGTGTCAGACTGTGGTTGTACTGGGCAGCTCCCAGGTGTCAGACTGTGGTTGTACTGGGCAGCTCCCAGGTGTCAGACTGTGGTTGTACTGGGCAGCTCCCAGGTGTCAGACTGTGGTTGTACTGGGCAGCTCCCAGGTGGCAGACTGTGGTTGTACTGGGCAGGGGAGTGGATTCCTGGACACACGGATATAGGCTGGGAGATTTGATTGATTGTTTGTCATTATATTAGCATACCGGTTGTACCGGATCTCCTCTCTGGTAAACAAGAATACCCTGAAGACTCTGGCAGGAGCACTCATTCAAGGGTACTACACCTCGCACCTCATGGTACCAAAGCACCTCAAAGGCGCTAAAAACAAGATTACAAACATCTCAAAACAAACTGGTCAGACTACTGCTTGACCTGACTCCTAGAACCCACCTCACCCCTGCCCACTTTGACAACCTAGGATGGCTTAGAGTAGACGACAGAGTACAGCAACTTGCAATGGGCCTGGTCTACAAGATACACTACACCACTAAGGTACCCATGTACATGTCGAAATACTTCCCAAAGGTCAGTGAATACCACGACCACAACACCAGAGGGAGCTCCACAAATCATGTTAAACCCAGATTCGGCTCAAACAAGGGACTAAACACGTTTCGCAATTATGCCACAACAATGTGGAACGCCCTACCCAAAGCTGTAAAGGAATGTGTTCCCTCCCCCTCGTATGTATATATTTACTGTTAGGATCTGTTTAACAGTACTGTATATTTGCATATCTTGTATGTCACAAATGTAACAGTACTGTATATCTGTATGTCATGTATGTCATAAATGTGTTACGATTCTGGTTCTTGACTACGGTCGGGAACCACCCACCTTCTCTGTCATCTGTCACTTGATTGCTGTCACTTGTTTTTCCCTGTCATTTAGTGCTGTCACTTAGGGGTTGGCTTCTGATTGGCTGTCACGGGGGTGTGTGTGGAATGTTGGTATTTGGTGGCTATGTAACATTCCTTTCCTCTGCTTGTCATTCGTCAGGTCTCCACTTTAGGCGTTCGGAGATAACGCGGCCGGTTCCAGTTCTGGACCACCACTAAGCTCCATTATCTATTTCTCTCGTTCCCATGCCTTTGGCATAGTATCCTAGTATTACTCTTTGTGTTCTTTACTATTAAAGTCGAACCTGTTCAAGAGTATACCTTCTCCGTCTCTGTGATTGCCTACAACAATTGGAACTCACCTACCTCCATCCTGACAAAATGTCATGATTAGATTAGATGATTACATTAGACTATTATATCTGTATGTTGTGTATGTCATAAATGTCATTATGAATTGAAAATGGGGGACCCTGAATGTAAACAAGATGAAAGTCTTTCTCTGGTCTGCATCCCTTAACAATTGTGTGTACCCAAAGCTGTAAAGGAATGTGAATCACTACCCACTTTCAAAAACACTGTACAGTTTCTACGTCAAATGTATATACACTCTTTTTCTGGACACTTTTTGTATCACAAACAGTACTGTATTTGCAAATCTGATATGTCATAAATGTATAGATGTAGCAGTACTGTCTATCTGTATGTCATGTATGTCATATGTTATGATGAATTGAAAATGGGGGATCCTGATGTAAACAAGACGAAAGTCTTTCTCTGGTCTGCATCCCCTTAACAATTGTATGTATTGAGCTGTACTGTACTGTACCCATTCTGCAATCTGTTAATAAACTTTTCAATCAATCAATCAATCAATCTGTTCATTAAAGTTTTCAATCGATCAATCAACAGCCACATAGTACATACAGTAACATAGGCTACCACTAGGTGGCAGTGAGATCCTGTAACAAATTCCTCATCACAGACGACAGCGAGGACGTGTACAGAGCCCTAGTTGGAGAGCTTTGTAGGGTGGAGCGACAGCAATCACCTCCAACTGATTGATTGATTGAAAACTTTATTAACAAATTGCAGAATGGGTACAGTACAGTACAGCTCAATACATACAATTGTTAAGGGGATGCAGACCAGAGAAAGACTTCGTCTTGTTTACATCAGGGTCCCCTCAACATCAGCAAGACCAAGGAGCTGGTGGTGGACTTCCAGCGAGGCAAGAACTAAAATAGCTAGATCGGGTATCGGAGACTATTTCTTTTATGCTTTATTCAATAAATTGTATTAAAAAAAATATATATATATATATATATATATGTACAGATGACATTTATATCTATGTGTTAATTTGTTACATTTTGTTTCACTAAGTTAGGAAAGTAATGTTTTAAGTCAAGCCTGATGTTGCCTCACACAAAAGAGTGATCCCAGTCTCTTCCACACAGTGAGGCATACAGTTTATTAATTGAACAATGGGTATCGGATCGGTACTCTGTATCGGCCGACGCCCAAAGCCCAGGTATCGGTATCGGGACTGAAAAAGTCAGAACGGTGCGTCCCTGGATACATACAGTAGTTGGACAACACAGAGGCCCTACAGGAAGGAAGGGACAGAGCAGGACAACACAGAGGCTCTACAGGAAGGAAGAGACAGAGCAGGACAACACAGAGGCTCTACAGGAAGAGACAGAGCAGGACAACACAGAGGCTCTACAGGAAGAGACAGAGCAGGACAACACAGAGGCTCTACAGGAAGGAAGAGACAGAGCAGGACAACACAGAGGCTCTACAGGAAGGAAGGGACAGAGCAGGACAACACAGAGGCTCTACAGGAAGAGACAGAGCAGGACAACACAGAGGCTCTACAGGAAGGAAGAGACAGAGCAGGACAATACAGAGGCTCTACAGGAAGAGCTCAACCTGGAGCTCAACGCTCAAAAGACAGTGGAGATGGTAGTGGATTTCAGGAAGAAAGCAGCCCTGCCCCCTCCCATCATACTGGGAGGCACTCAGGTGACCTCCGTGGAGTCATGCCGATTCCTCGGCATGACCATCTCCCGGGATTTGAAGTGGGAGCTTAACATCACGGGCCTGCTCAAGAAGGCCCAGGGGAGGATGTTCTTCCTCCGGCAGTTGAAGAAGTATAAACTGCCGAGGACCATGATGGCCCAATTCTACACGGCCATCATTGAGTCCATCCTCACCCACTCCATCATCTCCTGGTTCCCTGCTGCAGCGGCAAAAGATCTTGCCAAGCTGCAGCGGGTGATTCGCTCCGCGGAGAGGGTGATCGGCTGTCCCCTGCCCTCCCTCAGGTCCCTGCACGACTCCAGGGCGCTGAAGAGGGCGAGAAAGATCATGGCCGACCCATCCCACCCCGGTCACAGCCTCTTCACCCTGCTCCCCTCTGGGAGAAGGCTGAGGATCCCAAAGGCTGTGAAAGCTCGACACAGACTGAGCTTCTTCCCCTCAGCCGCCAGGCTGATCAATGCCTCAGGCCCCCCCCCCCCCCCCCCCTCGGTACCCCCCCCCCCCCCCCCCCCCCCCTCGGTACCCCCCCCCCCCTCTGCCCCCAAGTGACACTGGCTAAATGACATTGACTGCACTGCACTAGTCCGTACTGGATCTCTGCACACTTCACTTTATATATATATATATATATGTATTTTATTTATTGATTAATCCCCCACTGCACTGTTTTCGTTTCTTGTCTGTGTTGGTGTTTGTTTACTGTGAAAAAAGAAAAAATGCATACACTGTATTGCTGCAACAATTACCAATGTGTTTTACACAAATGGCTCAATAAAGGAATCTGAATCTGAATCTGAAGAGACAGAGCAGGACAACACAGAGGCTCTACAGGAAGAGACAGAGCAGGACAACACAGAGGCTCTACAGGAAGAGACAGAGCAGGACAACACAGAGGCTCTACAGGAAGGAAGGGACAGAGCAGGACAACACAGAGGCTCTACAGGAAGAGACAGAGCAGGACAACACAGAGGCTCTACAGGAAGAGACAGAGCAGGACAACACAGAGGCTCTACAGGAAGAGACAGAGCAGGACAACACAGAGGCTCTACAGGAAGGAAGGGACAGAGCAGGACAACACAGAGGCTCTACAGGAAGGAAGAGACAGAGCAGGACAACACAGAGGCTCTACAGGAAGAGACAGAGCAGGACAACACAGAGGCTCTACAGGAAGAGACAGAGCAGGACAACACAGAGGCTCTACAGGAAGAGACAGAGCAGGACAACACAGAGGCTCTACAGGAAGAGACAGAGCAGGACAACACAGAGGCTCTACAGGAAGAGACAGAGCAGGACAACACAGAGGCTCTACAGGAAGAGACAGAGCAGGACAACACAGGGGCTCTACAGGAAGAGACAGAGCAGGACAACACAGAGGCTCTACAGGAAGAGACAGAGCAGGACAACACAGGGGCTCTACAGGAAGAGACAGAGCAGGACAACACAGAGGCTCTACAGGAAGAGACAGAGCAGGACAACACAGAGGCTCTACAGGAAGGGACAGAGCAGGACAACACAGAGGCTCTACAGGAAGGAAGAGACAGAGCAGGACAACACAGAGGCTCTACAGGAAGGAAGAGACAGAGCAGGACAACACAGAGGCTCTACAGGAAGAGACAGAGCAGGACAACACAGAGGCTCTACAGGAAGAGACAGAGCAGGACAACACAGAGGCTCTACAGGAAGGAAGGGACAGAGCAGGACAACACAGAGGCTCTACAGGAAGGGACAGAGCAGGACAACACAGAGGCTCTACAGGAAGAGACAGAGCAGGACAACACAGAGGCTCTACAGGAAGAGACAGAGCAGGACAACACAGAGGCTCTACAGGAAGAGACAGAGCAGGACAACACAGAGGCTCTACAGGAAGGGACAGAGCAGGACAACACAGAGGCTCTACAGGAAGGGACAGAGCAGGACAACACAGAGGCTCTACAGGAAGAGACAGAGCAGGACAACACAGAGGCTCTACAGGAAGGGACAGAGCAGGACAACACAGAGGCTCTACAGGAAGGAAGAGACAGAGCAGGACAACACAGAGGCTCTACAGGAAGAGACAGAGCAGGACAACACAGAGGCTCTACAGGAAGGAAGGGACAGAGCAGGACAACACAGAGGCTCTACAGGAAGAGACAGAGCAGGACAACACAGAGGCTCTACAGGAAGAGACAGAGCAGGACAACACAGAGGCTCTACAGGAAGGAAGGGACAGAGCAGGACAACACAGAGGCTCTACAGGAAGAGACAGAGCAGGACAACACAGAGGCTCTACAGGAAGGAAGGGACAGAGCAGGACAACACAGAGGCTCTACAGGAAGAGACAGAGCAGGACAACACAGAGGCTCTACAGGAAGGAAGGGACAGAGCAGGACAACACAGAGGCTCTACAGGAAGGAAGAGACAGAGCAGGACAACACAGAGGCTCTACAGGAAGGGACAGAGCAGGACAACACAGAGGCTCTACAGGAAGGGACAGAGCAGGACAACACTGAGGCTCTACAGGAAGGAAGGGACAGAGCAGGACAACACAGAGGCTCTACAGGAAGGAAGAGACAGAGCAGGACAACACAGAGGCTCTACAGGAAGGAAGGGACAGAGCAGGACAACACAGAGGCTCTACAGGAAGGAAGAGACAGAGCAGGACAACACAGAGGCTCTACAGGAAGGGGCAGAGCAGGACAACACAGAGGCTCTACAGGAAGAGACAGAGCAGGACAACACAGAGGCTCTACAGGAAGAGACAGAGCAGGACAACACAGAGGCTCTACAGGAAGAGACAGAGCAGGACAACACAGAGGCTCTACAGGAAGAGACAGAGCAGGACAACACAGAGGCTCTACAGGAAGGAAGGGACAGAGCAGGACAACACAGAGGCTCTACAGGAAGGAAGGGACAGAGCAGGACAACACAGAGGCTCTACAGGAAGGAAGGGACAGAGCAGGACAACACAGAGGCTCTACAGGAAGAGACAGAGCAGGACAACACAGAGGCTCTACAGGAAGAGACAGAGCAGGACAACACAGAGGCTCTACAGGAAGAGACAGAGCAGGACAACACAGAGGCTCTACAGGAAGAGACAGAGCAGGACAACACAGAGGCTCTACAGGAAGAGACAGAGCAGGACAACACAGAGGCTCTACAGGAAGAGACAGAGCAGGACAACACAGAGGCTCTACAGGAAGAGACAGAGCAGGACAACACAGAGGCTCTACAGGAAGAGACAGAGCAGGACAACACAGAGGCTCTACAGGAAGAGACAGAGCAGGACAACACAGGGGCTCTACAGGAAGAGACAGAGCAGGACAACACAGAGGCTCTACAGGAAGAGACAGAGCAGGACAACACAGAGGCTCTACAGGAAGGGACAGAGCAGGACAACACAGAGGCTCTACAGGAAGGAAGAGACAGAGCAGGACAACACAGAGGCTCTACAGGAAGGAAGAGACAGAGCAGGACAACACAGAGGCTCTACAGGAAGAGACAGAGCAGGACAACACAGAGGCTCTACAGGAAGAGACAGAGCAGGACAACACAGAGGCTCTACAGGAAGGAAGGGACAGAGCAGGACAACACAGAGGCTCTACAGGAAGGGACAGAGCAGGACAACACAGAGGCTCTACAGGAAGGGACAGAGCAGGACAACACAGAGGCTCTACAGGAAGAGACAGAGCAGGACAACACAGAGGCTCTACAGGAAGAGACAGAGCAGGACAACACAGAGGCTCTACAGGAAGAGACAGAGCAGGACAACACAGAGGCTCTACAGGAAGGGACAGAGCAGGACAACACAGAGGCTCTACAGGAAGGGACAGAGCAGGACAACACAGAGGCTCTACAGGAAGAGACAGAGCAGGACAACACAGAGGCTCTACAGGAAGGGACAGAGCAGGACAACACAGAGGCTCTACAGGAAGGAAGAGACAGAGCAGGACAACACAGAGGCTCTACAGGAAGAGACAGAGCAGGACAACACTGAGGCTCTACAGGAAGAGACAGAGCAGGACAACACTGAGGCTCTACAGGAAGGAAGGGACAGAGCAGGACAACACTGAGGCTCTACAGGAAGAGACAGAGCAGGACAACACAGAGGCTCTACAGGAAGGAAGGGACAGAGCAGGACAACACAGAGGCTCTACAGGAAGAGACAGAGCAGGACAACACAGAGGCTCTACAGGAAGAGACAGAGCAGGACAACACAGAGGCTCTACAGGAAGGAAGGGACAGAGCAGGACAACACAGAGGCTCTACAGGAAGAGACAGAGCAGGACAACACAGAGGCTCTACAGGAAGGAAGGGACAGAGCAGGACAACACAGAGGCTCTACAGGAAGAGACAGAGCAGGACAACACAGAGGCTCTACAGGAAGGAAGGGACAGAGCAGGACAACACAGAGGCTCTACAGGAAGGAAGAGACAGAGCAGGACAACACAGAGGCTCTACAGGAAGGGACAGAGCAGGACAACACAGAGGCTCTACAGGAAGGGACAGAGCAGGACAACACTGAGGCTCTACAGGAAGGAAGGGACAGAGCAGGACAACACAGAGGCTCTACAGGAAGGAAGAGACAGAGCAGGACAACACAGAGGCTCTACAGGAAGGAAGGGACAGAGCAGGACAACACAGAGGCTCTACAGGAAGGAAGAGACAGAGCAGGACAACACAGAGGCTCTACAGGAAGGGACAGAGCAGGACAACACAGAGGCTCTACAGGAAGAGACAGAGCAGGACAACACAGAGGCTCTACAGGAAGAGACAGAGCAGGACAACACAGAGGCTCTACAGGAAGAGACAGAGCAGGACAACACAGAGGCTCTACAGGAAGAGACAGAGCAGGACAACACAGAGGCTCTACAGGAAGGAAGGGACAGAGCAGGACAACACAGAGGCTCTACAGGAAGGAAGGGACAGAGCAGGACAACACAGAGGCTCTACAGGAAGGAAGGGACAGAGCAGGACAACACAGAGGCTCTACAGGAAGAGACAGAGCAGGACAACACAGAGGCTCTACAGGAAGAGACAGAGCAGGACAACACAGAGGCTCTACAGGAAGAGACAGAGCAGGACAACACAGAGGCTCTACAGGAAGGAAGAGACAGAGCAGGACAACACTCTGGATCACTGCTACTGTACTATTCGGCAGGCCTACCATTCTGTCCCCCGTGCTGCACTGGGCAACAGTGATCATCATCTCATCCACCTGATCCCTCGCTACAGGCAGAGATTAAAACAATCAAAACCTGTAGTGCGGAGCTTCAGAGTGTGGTCCAGTGAGGCATGCGAGTGTCTCCGCGCCTGGCTGGAGAGGGCAGGCTGTGACCAGGACTTTGTTGAGTGGGCGGGGCCTGAGGCTGGTAACAACTTGGATGACTACACAGACACTGTGACATCCTTCATCAGCCTCGGCGAGGAGGTGTGTGTCCCCCTCCGCACTAGGAAGATCTACAACAACAACAAACCCTGGTTTTCAGCCCAACTCAGGCGGCTGAGGTCGGAGAAGGCGGTGGCCAGGCTCAGTGGTGATGCTCATCGGTTCAGGCAGGCCAAGTACAAGTTCGCCAAAGAGGTGAGGGAGGCGAAACTTCGCTTCTCAGAGAAACTGCGGCAGCAGCTCTCTGAGGGGAATTCCTCCTCCGTTTGGAAAGGCCTCAAGACCATTACAAACTACAAGCCGAAGTCACCACAGGCGCCTGATAGCCTCCCCCTGGCGAACGAGCTAAACACATTTTACTGTAGGTTTGAGAAAGAGGTTCCCCCCCGCCCTCTTCCTTCACCCACTCGGTCACATCCTCCATCCCCCCACCCCAGTGGGCCCCCCCCCCCCCCCCACATCCCCCCCCCCCCCACATCCCCCCCCCCCCCCCTCTCTCTGTCAGTGTGAGAGAGGTGAAACGGCTGTTTTCCGGTCAGAATCCCCGGAAGGCGGCCGGCCCGGACTCTGTCTCCCCCTCTGCCCTGAAGCACTGCGCTGACCAGCTCGCACCGGTGTTTACCACCATTTTTAATGCATCGCTGGAGCTGTGTCACGTCCCAGCATGCTTCAAGGCCTCAACCATCATCCCCGTCCCCAAGAAGGCCAAGGTCACGGGCCTTAATGACTACAGACCTGTCGCCCTGACCTCTGTGGTCATGAAGGTCCTGGAGCGCTTTGTCCTGGCCCACCTGAAGCTCATCACAGATCCTGTGCTGGACCCGCTGCAGTTCGCGTACAGAGCCAACAGATCCACAGAGGATGCTGTGAACATGGCTCTGCACTACACGCTGGAACATCTGGACTACGCGGGCAACTATGTCAGGATCCTGTATGTGGACTTCAGCTCGGCCTTCAACACCATCCTTCCACCCATCCTGGAGCACCAGCTATCCCTGCTGCAGGTGCCGGCCTCCACTCGCAGGTGGATTACCGACTTCCTGTCCAACAGGTCTCAGCGGGTGAGGCTGGGGAAGAGCATTTCCAGCTCTAGGTCCACCAGCACCGGTTCCCCGCAGGGCTGCGTTCTATCCCCACTACTGTTCTCCCTGTACACAAACAGCTGTGCCTCTCTACACCCCTCGGTCAAACTCCTGAAATTCGCTGACGACACCACCCTGGTGGGTCTCATCTCCAGGGGGGATGAGTCAGCCTACAGGAGGGAGATCGAGAGGCTGCAGAGCTGGTGCAGCTGCAACAACCTGGAGCTCAACGCTCAAAAGACAGTGGAGATGGTAGTGGATTTCAGGAAGAAAGCAGCCCTGCCCCCTCCCATCATACTGGGAGGCACTCAGGTGACCTCCGTGGAGTCATGCCGATTCCTCGGCATGACCATCTCCCGGGATTTGAAGTGGGAGCTTAACATCACGGGCCTGCTCAAGAAGGCCCAGGGGAGGATGTTCTTCCTCCGGCAGTTGAAGAAGTATAAACTGCCGAGGACCATGATGGCCCAATTCTACACGGCCATCATTGAGTCCATCCTCACCCACTCCATCATCTCCTGGTTCCCTGCTGCAGCGGCAAAAGATCTTGCCAAGCTGCAGCGGGTGATTCGCTCCGCGGAGAGGGTGATCGGCTGTCCCCTGCCCTCCCTCAGGTCCCTGCACGACTCCAGGGCGCTGAAGAGGGCGAGAAAGATCATGGCCGACCCATCCCACCCCGGTCACAGCCTCTTCACCCTGCTCCCCTCTGGGAGAAGGCTGAGGATCCCAAAGGCTGTGAAAGCTCGACACAGACTGAGCTTCTTCCCCTCAGCCGCCAGGCTGATCAATGCCTCAGGCCCCCCCCCCCCCCCCCCCCTCGGTACCCCCCCCCCCCCCTGCCCCCAAGTGACACTGGCTAAATGACATTGACTGCACTGCACTAGTCCGTACTGGATCTCTGCACACTTCACTTTATATATATATATATATGTATTTTATTTATTGATTAATCCCCCACTGCACTGTTTTCGTTTCTTGTCTGTGTTGGTGTTTGTTTACTGTGAAAAAAGAAAAATGCATACACTGTATTGCTGCAACAATTACCAATGTGTTTTACACAAATGGCTCAATAAAGGAATCTGAATCTGAATCTGAATCTGAATCTGAACAGGGGCTCTACAGGAAGAGACAGAGCAGGACAACACTGAGGCTCTACAGGAAGGGACAGAGCAGGACAACACAGAGGCTCTACAGGAAGGGACAGAGCAGGACAACACAGAGGCTCTACAGGAAGAGACAGAGCAGGACAACACAGAGGCTCTACAGGAAGGAAGGGACAGAGCAGGACAACACAGAGGCTCTACAGGAAGGAAGGGACAGAGCAGGACAACACAGATGCTCTACAGGAAGAGACAGAGCAGGACAACACAGAGGCTCTACAGGAAGAGACAGAGCAGGACAACACAGAGGCTCTACAGGAAGAGACAGAGCAGGACAACACAGAGGCTCTACAGGAAGAGACAGAGCAGGACAACACAGAGGCTCTACAGGAAGGAAGAGACAGAGCAGGACAACACAGAGGCTCTACAGGAAGAGACAGAGCAGGACAACACAGAGGCTCTACAGGAAGGGACAGAGCAGGACAACACAGAGGCTCTACAGGAAGAGACAGAGCAGGACAACACAGAGGCTCTACAGGAAGGGACAGAGCAGGACAACACAGAGGCTCTACAGGAAGGGACAGAGCAGGACAACACAGAGGCTCTACAGGAAGAGACAGAGCAGGACAACACAGAGGCTCTACAGGAAGAGACAGAGCAGGACAACACAGAGGCTCTACAGGAAGAGACAGAGCAGGACAACACAGAGGCTCTACAGGAAGAGACAGAGCAGGACAACACAGAGGCTCTACAGGAAGAGACAGAGCAGGACAACACTGAGGCTCTACAGGAAGGAAGGGACAGAGCAGGACAACACAGAGGCTCTACAGGAAGGAAGGGACAGAGCAGGACAACACAGGGGCTCTACAGGAAGGAAGAGACAGAGCAGGACAACACAGAGGCTCTACAGGAAGGGACAGAGCAGGACAACACAGAGGCTCTACAGGAAGAGACAGAGCAGGACAACACAGAGGCTCTACAGGAAGGGACAGAGCAGGACAACACAGAGGCTCTACAGGAAGGAAGGGACAGAGCAGGACAACACAGAGGCTCTACAGGAAGAGACAGAGCAGGACAACACAGAGGCTCTACAGGAAGAGACAGAGCAGGACAACACAGAGGCTCTACAGGAAGAGACAGAGCAGGACAACACAGAGGCTCTACAGGAAGAGACAGAGCAGGACAACACAGAGGCTCTACAGGAAGGAAGAGACAGAGCAGGACAACACAGAGGCTCTACAGGAAGAGACAGAGCAGGACAACACAGAGGCTCTACAGGAAGAGACAGAGCAGGACAACACAGAGGCTCTACAGGAAGAGACAGAGCAGGACAACACAGAGGATCTACAGGAAGAGACAGAGCAGGACAACACAGAGGCTCTACAGGAAGGAAGGGACAGAGCAGGACAACACAGAGGCTCTACAGGAAGAGACAGAGCAGGACAACACAGAGGCTCTACAGGAAGAGACAGAGCAGGACAACACTGAGGCTCTACAGGAAGGAAGGGACAGAGCAGGACAACACAGAGGCTCTACAGGAAGAGACAGAGCAGGACAACACAGAGGCTCTACAGGAAGAGACAGAGCAGGACAACACAGAGGCTCTACAGGAAGGAAGGGACAGAGCAGGACAACACAGAGGCTCTACAGGAAGAGACAGAGCAGGACAACACAGAGGCTCTACAGGAAGGGACAGAGCAGGACAACACAGAGGCTCTACAGGAAGGGACAGAGCAGGACAACACAGAGGCTCTACAGGAAGGGACAGAGCAGGACAACACAGAGGCTCTACAGGAAGAGACAGAGCAGGACAACACTGAGGCTCTACAGGAAGGGACAGAGCAGGACAACACAGAGGCTCTACAGGAAGGGACAGAGCAGGACAACACAGAGGCTCTACAGGAAGAGACAGAGCAGGACAACACAGAGGCTCTACAGGAAGAGACAGAGCAGGACAACACAGGGGCTCTACAGGAAGGAAGAGACAGAGCAGGACAACACAGAGGCTCTACAGGAAGGGACAGAGCAGGACAACACAGAGGCTCTACAGGAAGAGACAGAGCAGGACAACACAGAGGCTCTACAGGAAGGGACAGAGCAGGACAACACAGAGGCTCTACAGGAAGGAAGGGACAGAGCAGGACAACACAGAGGCTCTACAGGAAGGAAGGGACAGAGCAGGACAACACAGAGGCTCTACAGGAAGAGACAGAGCAGGACAACACAGAGGCTCTACAGCAACTGCACCTCCTCATCCATCACTCTCAACATAGGGGCCCCCCAGGGCTGTTTTCTGAGCCCCCTCCTCTACTCGCTGTACACACATGACTGTGTGGCACAGCGGAACAGCAACACAATTATCAAGTTTGCTGATGACACAGTTGTGGTGGGCCTGATCTCTGCCAACGACGAGAGGGCCTACCTGGGAGAGGTAGAGAACCTGGCGCTGTGTTGCCAGGAGAACAGCCTCTCCCTGAACGTCAACTAAATGAAAGCGATGATTGTGGACTACAGCCCCTGCATCGACGGGGCACCGGTCGAGAAAGTGAACAGTTTTAAGTACCTCGGAGTCCACATATCCGAGGACTTGACATGGAACACACACATTGACAGTGTAGTGAAGAAGGCACGGCAGCGCCTCTATTTCCTTAGGCGCCTAAGGAAGTTCAAAGTGAGTCAGAATATCCTTAACTTCTTCCACCTGTGCGGTCCGCCAGACTGTCTTACAAAATTATTGTTTTATTTTTCAAACGTATAAACATCATAACCATGTCACAACAGCAGTTATAATGTATATTATCAAGATACGTTAGTTTACCAATAGGTTAAAGTGTTATTAGTGTGATCTTAGTATTCATTTTTGTGTTGTGATCGTAATAGTCAGCCATTTTGAAAAAGCGACCGTCTGTAATTGTAGTCATTTTGACACCATTTTGAAGAGGACATCCAGAGCTTTCAATGAGCGTTGGAATAAAATAAAAAAAACACTTCCCAAAGGCCTATAGGTGACTTCAAGCAAATGACTTCTCTATGAATTTTTTTAATATCTCTTATTACTCTGGATAATATACCACAAAACTGAACGTTATGGGCATATATTGGATCGCAGTTAGTTTGTCTCCCCTATTCTGAGCATTTAGCAACAATCAGATTTGAAATCAGTTTCAAAATGGCTGAACTCTTGCAAGAATAAGAAACCTACTGTACATACAGTAGATTTCATTCTCTGTACTTCATGCACGCTTGGTGATACTAAATCCAAATTGAACTCGCCCATTTGAAAGATAAGATTTGGCACAATCCATAAATGTGCGAATTGGCTATAATAAGGTAATTTATAGGCCTGCTATTCTATATTCTATAATAATATTTCAGATTGCATTGGTCCGGATGGGAGAATTCAGTACTGTATCTACAAAACCTTCGGTTTAATCATCTTCCCTTTATTAATTTCCTTAGATTTTGTTTACACGTGATCTCAAGAAGGTACTGAACGAGCTCAGTGGCAGTTGTTCATGTCCGGTCATTATTAGCATGGTGTTATTCACTGTCAAAGATGCAAAGAAAAATCATAATTCATATTCTCCTTTGTTTCATCACAATTTAAGCAAGCCTAGTAATAGACACAATATTTCTGAATTTGGATTTTCAGAAAATAGGGCTCCGGGCTTAAGAACTTCTACTCATGCACAATAGAGAGCATCCTGACTGGTAACATCACCTCCTGCCTGGTTTGGGAATAGCACCGCACACGACCGCAGCCAAACGCGTACATTTTTTTACCAACGGATTTCCAGTTCCGCGTTCGCGTTCTGCGATCTGATTGGCCACTGACGTTTCTGGTGCGATCTGATTGGCCACTGACGTTTCTGGTCATGTGACATGTGCGCCCAATCGCGTGACGCCTGTGTCTTTGCCCAGTTCCGCCTCGAACGGCATGCAAACTACCTACCGCCTAGTTTATCACTGGTTAAGCTTATAGGCGACTCTTTCGAAGTTGGTTAAGGTTAGAGTTTGGAATCAGGGCTGGTGTTCTATCGCCCTGCTCTAAGACAAACTCTAACCTTAACCAACTTCGAAAGAGTGCCTAAGCTTAACCGGTGAAAGAAACAGGCGTCACACGATTGGCCGCACATGTCACACGACCAGAAACATCAGTGGCCAATCAGATCGCAGAACGCGCACGCGGAACTGGAAATCCGTTGGTAAAAGTATTGACGCCAGCCGAACGCACAATTGGAGGTGGGCTTCCCACTCTCCAGGACATTTACAACAAGCGGTGCAGCAGGGGCGGCTGGGTAGCGCAGCGGACTAAGCGCCTGCCTACCACCGCAGAGACACTGGTTAGAGAGTTCCCATGTTTGTAGTGGGCGGAGATGGAGCAATAAATACTGTAAAATGTAGTGAGCATATGCATACATGGTGACAGTAGAATCATAGTATATAAGAAAATTGTGAAATAGAGTAATAGATAGAACTACTGCAAGCGTATGGATACAGGGTGAGATACGAGACAATAGCTCAGGGCCGTATGCCCCGTGGGGGCAGGAGGAGCCACTCAGAAGGTTCAGCACCGCAGGCCAGACAGAAGACGGTATGAAGCTGTTCCATCGGACCGGTTGAGACAGAGACAGAGGTTAAAAAGCAGAAAAGCAGACATGGGAGCAAATAGATGTTCCTCTGCCAGACGAGTCTGTACTTCCGCCCTTTCAGTCTTTTTGCAGAAGTGCCTTATAATCACCATCTCCGTTTGCCTAAGGTCTAAGGACACTTCAAGCCTCTTCTCTGAGCTCCTGTGACAACAACTACTGGCTCTACCAGTGAGGATCCACCTCCTTCTACCAGTGAGAACCCACCTTCTACCAGTGAGGATCCACCTCCTTCTACCAGTGAGAACCCACCTTCTACCAGTGAGGATCCACCTCCTTCTACCAGTGAGAACCCACCTTCTACCAGTGAGGATCCACCTCCTTCTACCAGTGAGAACCCACCTTCTACCAGTGAGGATCCACCTCCCTCTACCAGTGAGGATCCACCTCCCTCTACCAGTGAGGATCCACCTCCTTCTACCAGTGAGGATCCACCTCCTTCTACCAGTGAGGATCCACCTCCTT
This sequence comes from Notolepis coatsorum, assembly GCF_963971535.1. NCBI lineage: Eukaryota > Metazoa > Chordata > Actinopteri > Aulopiformes > Paralepididae > Notolepis > Notolepis coatsorum. The sequence continues at coordinate 501,911 of NW_028174877.1, forward strand.
CTACCAGTGAGAACCCACCTTCTACCAGTGAGGATCCACCTCCTTCTACCAGTGAGAACCCATCTCCCTCTACCAGTGAGGATCCACCTCCTTCTACCAGTGAGAACCCACCTTCTACCAGTGAGGATCCACCTCCTTCTACCAGTGAGGACCCATCTCCCTCTACCAGTGAGAACCCACCTTCTACCAGTGAGGATCCACCTCCTTCTACCAGTGAGAACCCACCTTCTACCAGTGAGGACCCATCTCCCTCTACCAGTGAGAACCCACCTTCTACCAGTGAGGATCCACCTCCTTCTACCAGTGAGAACCCACCTTCTACCAGTGAGGATCCACCTCCTTCTACCAGTGAGAACCCACCTTCTACCAGTGAGGATCCACCACCTTCTACCAGTGAGAACCCACCTTCTACCAGTGAGGACCCACCTTCTACCAGTGAGAACCCACCTTCTACCAGTGAGGATCCACCTCCTTCTACCAGTGAGAACCCATCTCCTTCTACCAGTGAGGATCCACCTCCTTCTACCAGTGAGAACCCACCTTCTACCAGTGAGGACCCACCTCCTTCTACCAGTGAGAACCCACCTTCTACCAGTGAGAACCCACCTTCTACCAGTGAGGATCCATCTCCTTCTACCAGTGAGAACCCACCTTCTACCAGTGAGGACCCACCTTCTACCAGTGAGGACCCACCTCCTTCTACCAGTGAGAACCCATCTCCTTCTACCAGTGAGGATCCACCTCCTTCTACCAGTGAGAACCCACCTTCTACCAGTGAGGATCCACCTCCTTCTACCAGTGAGAACCCACCTTCTACCAGTGAGGATCCACCTCCTTCTACCAGTGAGAACCCATCTCCTTCTACCAGTGAGGATCCACCTCCTTCTACCAGTGAGAACCCACCTTCTACCAGTGAGGACCCACCTCCTTCTACCAGTGAGAACCCACCTTCTACCAGTGAGAACCCACCTTCTACCAGTGAGGATCCACCTCCTTCTACCAGTGAGAACCCACCTTCTACCAGTGAGAACCCATCTCCTTCTACCAGTGAGGATCCACCTCCTTCTACCAGTGAGAACCCACCTTCTACCAGTGAGGATCCACCTCCTTCTACCAGTGAGAACCCACCTTCTACCAGTGAGGATCCACCTCCTTCTACCAGTGAGAACCCATCTCCTTCTACCAGTGAGAACCCATCTCCCTCTACCAGTGAGAACCCACCTTCTACCAGTGAGGATCCACCTCCTTCTACCAGTGAGAACCCACCTTCTACCAGTGAGGACCCATCTCCCTCTACCAGTGAGAACCCACCTTCTACCAGTGAGGATCCACCTCCTTCTACCAGTGAGAACCCACCTTCTACCAGTGAGGATCCACCTCCTTCTACCAGTGAGAACCCACCTTCTACCAGTGAGGATCCACCTCCTTCTACCAGTGAGAACCCACCTTCTACCAGTGAGGATCCACCTCCTTCCTCGATGATGGGGCTGAGATCCAACATAAATGTGTCCTCTGGATCAGGAGGAACTGGCTCACTTTGCTCACCATCATATTGCTCACCATCCCCTACATTACAACACCTTGAATCCCATGCAGCGTTTGTGACGTCTCACCTCCAATAATGTCAAGTACCACACGTGTGTGATCACCCCTCTTAAAGGGCTTGTTGGCTGTTTGGGTGTTTTTGGCTTCAGCGTGGGTTTTGTTGCCCTGGCCCTAAGATTCTTCCATCTAGCTTTCACCTGCTCTGTGCTCCTCTTGTGGCCAGACCCCATGGCATTCACATTCTGGGTGATTTCAACCCAAATATAATTTTTCTTTTTGTTGGTAAGTTCTCCACCCTTAGCAGAACTAAAGCTCCCTACTATTGAGTCAAAATGGCGCCCAACACCCTCTATAGTAGCGCAGGTTTCGGCAACAGTGAAATTAGGGCCTTTTGAGTCCATGGTTCCATCGCTTCGGTGTAGTGAACATAGTTCATAATTTATAGGCCTTGGGTATGATCGCCTTAATTGAACACAAGTCAAAGCCAAATGACTGATGACCGTGTCAGTGTGATTAACATACAGTGATAAGTGACAGTTTATAATTTATATATTATTTGTGTTCAATGCAGACAGCCGTTTGGGGGATTATTTTATGAGGCCAAAATCTTTTGAATTTGCTGCACTGAAAGGCTGAATACGTAGCATAATGTCTACTTTATATACTTGATCACTGTAGCGGATGAACAAATGAAGTGAAAATCTTATGAATAAATGTATATACTGTATAATCCAAATATTGGATAAACATTTTAAAGTTTCATTACATTTTGTGACTGGAATCCACCCTGAGTCCACCGTTTATACTGGGATCAGTTTAATCCAGATTTGTTTTGGATCAAAGTGATCCCAATGATCCTACTAAAAGGGTTTGAACAACGCATACTGAAGGTTTGATCCGGATCAAAACCAAGATTGGATCACGTAATCCAATCCTTTTTTTCTTTTGAACAAAACCCATTTTCAAGATTTGATCCAATCTGTTATCCGAAATTTCCGATCGGATTACTTTTGAACAACTGGGCCCGCCCACCTATATAGGTTATCTAACTATCCCGCCTGCTGCAAATAGAAACACTGGCCTGCTGCTTCTAAGTTCAGTGGCCTGACTGCATGAACAAAATATGGATATAATTTAGTTTTTTTTTATGAAATCAATACATTCTGGAAATCATCATAAAAAAAAGCAGCCATCTCGCGACCCCCACTTTGGGAACCACTGATCTATCAATTACACTTGTTTATAATATATATATATAAATTTTTTTATGGTTGACTTTGTCACTTGACAAAATATTCCTTTTCGGGTTTTTAGGCTTAGAGAAAATATTTCTCGTAGGTAAAAAAAAAGAAAAAAAGAAGTGTAACATATTTGACTCTTAGTAGCCAATGGAACCCCGTGACCCCTGACCCCGCCCTGACCCCCGGGTTAATTAGGCTGATTGGTCTCACCTGCGGCCCCCCCTCTCCGCGCGTCACCGAGGGTCAAAACTCCTCCGGCTCACGTGCGTCCAGCTCGATGGATATTAATATATTTATTGCGTGTTGTTTATAATAGTTTATTAGTCTACGATGCAGAAAGGCCTGAAGAAGTACTTCGTAAACATGGACGAGTATCTGGCCAGCCTGGGGCTGTACCGCAAGATGGTGGCGAGGGACGCGTCGTGCCTGTTCCGCGCCGTGTCCGAGCAGGTGAGAGGTTATCATATTAATATAGAGAGTTATTAACTCACTTACTGTTTCTCAACAGGTGAGACATTATATATCTATACATATACCGAGTTATTAACTTACTGTTTCTCAACGGGTGAGAGGAGATATATTAATATAGTCAACTCACTTGCATTTATATATAATCTTTTTTTAGTCACGAATACATAATAAATTGAAAGCGTGTGTTGTAATTTAAAACTGGTGGACATGTTATCCCCGCGTTGACAGTGTGGTTGTTATCATGTCTGTTGTACAAAGACACAAGTTATGTCATGTTTCTGTCGTGGTGTTAAACCTGCCTGCCCCCCCATCCCAACCTGTAACATTATCTAGGTCATATCTGCCATAACTGTAACATTATCTAGGTTATATCTGCCATAACTGTAACATTGTAACATTATCTAGGTTATATCTGCCATAACTGTGCAACATTGTAACATTATCTAGGTTATATCTGCCATAACTGTAATATTGTAACATTATCTAGGTTATATCTGCCATAACTGTAACATTGTAACATTATCTAGGTTATATGTGCCATAACTGTAACATTGTAACATTATCTAGGTTATATCTGCCATAACTGTAACATTATCTAGGTTATATCTGCCATAACTGTGCAACATTGTAACATTATCTAGGTTATATCTGCCATAACTGTAACATTATCTAGGTTATATCTGCCATAACTGTAACATTGTAACATTATCTAGGTTATATCTGCCATAACTGTGCAACATTGTAACATTATCTAGGTTATATCTGCCATAACTGTAACATTATCTAGGTTATATCTGCCATAACTGTAACATTGTAACATTATCTTAGGTTATATCTGCCATAACTGTAACATTGTAACATTATCTAGGTTATATCTGCCATAACTGTGCAACATTGTAACATTATCTAGGTTATATCTGCCATAACTGTGTAACATTGTAACATTATCTAGGTTATATCTGCCATAACTGTCTGTAACATTATCTAGGTTATATCTGCCATAACTGGGCAACATTGTAACATTATCTAGGTTATATCTGCCATAACTGTAACATTATCTAGGTTATATCTGCCATAACTGTAACATTGTAACATTATATAGGTTATATCTGCCATAACTGTGCAACATTGTAACATTATCTAGGTTATATCTGCCATAACTGTAACATTGTAACATTATCTAGGTTTATATCTGCCATAACTGTGCAACATTGTAACATTATCTAGGTTATATCTGCCATAACTGTAACATTGTAACATTATCTAGGTTATATCTGCCATAACTGTGCAACATTGTAACATTATCTAGGTTATATCTGCCATAACTGTAACATTATCTAGGTTATATCTGCCATAACTGTAACATTATCTAGGTTATATCTGCCATAACTGTAACATTGTAACATTAGCTAAGTTATATCTGCCATAACTAACATTGTAACATTATCTAGGTTATATCTGCCATAACTGTAACTGTAACATTATCTAGGTTATATCTGCCATAACTGTAACATTGTAACATTATCATATCTGCCATAACTGTAACATTGTAACGTTATCTAGGTTATATCTGCCATAACTGTAACATTGTAACATTAGCTAGGTTATATCTGCCATAACTGTAACATTAGCTAGGTTATATCTGCCATAACTGTGTAACATTAGCTAGGTTATATCTGCCATAACTGTAACATTGTAACATATTAGCTAAGTTATATCTGCCATAACTGTGTAACATTAGCTAAGTTATATCTGCCATAACTGTGTAACATTAGCTAGGTTATATCTGCCATAACTGTAACATTGTAACATATAAGCTAAGTTATATCTGCCATAACTGTGTAACATTAGCTAGGTTATATCTGCCATAACTGTAACATATTAGCTAAGTTATATCTGCCATAACTGTGTAACATTAGCTAAGTTATATCTGCCATAACTGTCTAAAAACTACTTGACATACTTTCACCAGCTGCATCCCATTTACTGCTTGATTGATTGAACATTGCATTAACAGATTCATTGCAGAATGGGTACAGCTCAATAATAATAATGGATGCAGAGTCAGACCAGAGAGCCTTTCGTCTTGTTTACATCAGGGTCCCCCATTTTCAATTCATCATAACATATATGACATACATGACATACAGATAGACAGTACACTTTGCTTGTACAGTTGTAAAGTGTCCCCCACCCACCCACCCCACCTACCCAACCCCACCCCTCCTACCCAACCTCCTCCAATGTACAGTTTCTACGTCAAATGTATATACTCTTTTCTGGACTCTTATTGTATCACAAACAATACTGTATATTTGTAGATCTGGTATGTCATAAATGTATAGATGTAGCAGTACTGTCTATCTGTATGTCATGTATGTCATATATGTTATGATGAATTGAAAATGGGGGACCCTGATGTAAACAAGACGGAAGTCTTTCTCTGGTCTGCATCCCCTTAACAATTGTATGTATTGAGCTGTACTGTACTGTACCCATTCTGCAATCTGTTAATAAAGTTTTCAATCAATACTGCTACATCTATACATTTATGACATACCAGATCTACTAATATACACACAGTACTGTTTGTGATACAAGAAGAGTCTAAAAAAGAGTCTACAAATAAATTTTGATTTGAAGAGAGTATATACATTTGATGTAGAAACTGGGAACTGATGGACTAAATGCTATCAAAGCTAGATGTCCTCCTAATGGAGCTTTTTTGTAGTCAAATGTGTACAAATATTAAATCAACTTTTAATTTTATTTTAAAGGTGCTCTAGATCATAATTTTCTTTTTAAATGTTTTAATGTGTGGAATTAAAGCATTTACCCCCCCCCCCCCCCAAGTAATTTAAACATTTAAAAAAAATTGTGAGTCAAATTAATATTGTTAACCCTTTCACTGCCACACACGACAGCCGGTTAACCCTTTAACTGTGACAATACAGAAGGGTTAGCCCTTTACCGCGGAGCTAATGATGGAGCATCGCCGTCGGTTGTGTGATAGTAAAGGGTTAACCTTCTGTCGTGTGGCAGTGAAAGGGTTAATGTGTTGCAGTCATGTATCCCTTCTTCCCATATGTCCCCACGTGGAATGCACCTGATTGGATAAATGATATGCTGGTGCTCTAGTAGTGTGACATCTAGTGGCATATAATAAATTAGGAAATTATCTAAATGTAGAAGAAGAAACAACCCTCCCATCGTTTGGCTGATCAGTGCAGTTGACACACGGCTACATTTAGAATCTGAATAACGTGCCCTGATGTAGCGCATCCCTAACATGTAGCCTGCAGTCGGGGACAACTATTGACAAACCTTCTTTAGCTCTAGTAGAGACGAGTGGTGCTGTGCAACGTGTACAGATCAGTTTAAGTCTCCAGGATCTCTGGTTAACAGTACTGTATATTTGCATATCTTGTCACAAATGTAACAGTACTGCATACTTGTATGTCATGTATTGTCATGATGTATATCTGACTGTATGGCCCCCATAAATGTACAAACCTCCCCTCCCACCCCCTCCTAGTGTACAGTTTCCTCCCCCTCGTATGTATATATTTTCTGTTAGGATAACGGTACTGTATATTTGCATATCTTGTATGTCACAAATGTAACAGTACTGTATACCTGTGTGTCAGAAATGTCAAGATATATATCTGTATGTTGCGTATGTCATTATGAATTGAAAATGGGGGACCCTGATGTAAACGAGACGAAAGTCTTTCTCTGGTCTGCATCCCCTTAACAATTGTGTGTATTGAGCCGTACTGTAATGTACCCGTTCTGCAATCTGTTAATAATGTTTTCAATCAATCCAGATGTGTGATATTATGAAGGTACCTGTGCAGGACTGTCCCCCCCCACACCATGTCTTGGGCCTTGGTTGGAAGCTTCAGTAGTAAATAGGCAAATAAACAAAGTGTTGATGTGCGGAGAGGGTGGTGGTCGGGGTGTCGGTTTATGACACAAATATGATAAATGTCATATTTAAAGGCGTTATAGATGAGTGCAGCCACTAGATGTCGCACTAGAGCACCGCCATATAATTTATCCAATCGGGTGCATTCCACGTGGGGACATGGGAAGTAGAGAGGGGATACATGCAGCAACATGTAAACAACAACATTCTTTATTAATGAATCAATGTTCAGCTTTACTGTGTTGTTCATTGATTGATCATTGACAATTTTATTAACAGATTGCAGAATGGGTACAATACAGTACGGCTCAATACACACAATTGTTAAGGGGATGCAGACCAGAGAAAGACTTTTGTCTTGTTTACATCAGGGTCCCCCATTTTCAATTCATAACATAACTTTACTGTGTTCAGCTATGTGTAGCACTTCTGTCAGTAACAGCTGTTCGCCACGGACCAGTTCTAGGTTCGAATGAGGAGAGGAGTGATATACACAGTAAAAGGAATAGTAGACCAGAGACAAGGTTATAACAGTGACCGGTAATTTATTCAGTTTTAAACAGCAGCGCTAGTAAGACGATGCCGACAACATACGAGTAGGTGAGGTAAAGTGAAGTATCCCTTTTAGGTTATTTCATTAACCACTCCTTCTTTCAGGAAGGTTAGTTCGATATCAAGTCCTAGGTTGATTGGATCAACACATTTGGTTCGGTTCAGACGTCTCTGAGGTTATCACTAGCTAAAAGCTAGGTTTTTAAGGTTGGACATTAGATGTATCCCTTTTTCGTGAGTAACTCGTTACCTTTTCTTCTGCAATTGCAGATCAGTAAACTATCATTTCAGTAAACTATCAGTTTATCATTTCAGTTCGGTAGGTAAGTTATTTAAACATATTCATTTAAACCTTTAAGTGTGAAGGGAATGCAAGTACCTTATTAGGTGCAATGACTCTTTAAACTCTTCCTTTGCAGGTGTAATACCAACAAAGTACCAATGGAAATATTCAAGGTTATAGGAATGCAAGTACCTTATTAGGTGAAATGACCCTTTAAACTATCTTTCTTTTTACAGGAGAACCATCAGCGATTCAACTATAATCAATGTTATCAATGAGATTCAAGTATTTTACTGGGTGCATTGACTCTTTAACTCTCCCTCTTTACAGGAGAACATCAGTGGTTCAAGTATTTTATTGGGTGCATTGACCCTTTAACTCCCTCTTTACAGGAGAAATATCAGTACCCATATATACAATGTGCATCAATCAAATACAATATCAAAAATACAAAAGGTGAAACGGGGTCAAAAGCCCTTGGAAGTCCTTGTGTTCAAGTTCAATCAGTTCGTATGATAGGTCTAGAGCCATATGAAATCCGTTTTATTATTTTCCAAATTCCATTTTATTTTTCCCCAAATTTCATTTTTTCCGTTTTAATATTTCAGAATTCTGTATTTTGCCTTTTATGCTCATTTTACCATCAGAAATAGTGTCTAATAAGTGGGAATGAATAAATGTCCACAATTGAATAAGATATAACAGTCCATTTAATGTTTTTAAGTGCTTCAACTCAGAAATACAGTTCAATTTTACACTATTTTTCAATTAATATTGTGACAAAATAAAAATACATATTTCAAGTGTAAACAATAGATACAGCTAGCTACTACTGACATTATCACAATGACAATGTCAGTAACCTAGCTATATCTATTATATTGTGATGAAATATAGTAATGCATAATTTAGGCACCTTTAGTTTAGTTTATTTCGTTTATAAAGGACAGTGTATAATGGCAAACGTTTGCATTAAACAAATGGATGAGTGCACCAGATTTAGCAAGAAGCTATCATTTCCATCTATAGTCATATGTACTGTAACGTTTCATAGCTATTTAAGTTTATTTAGATTATAAAGGGCAGTGTATAATGACAATAGTTTGCATTAAACAAATGGATGGGTGCACTAGATTTAGCAAGAAGCTATCATTTCCATCTATAGTCCTATGTAATGTAACGTTTCATAGCTATTTAAGTTTATTTAGATTATAAAGGGCAGTGTATAATGACAATCGTTTGCATTAAACAAATTGATGGGTGCACCAGATTTAGCTAGAACTTCTAGAAGCTATCATTTCCATAGATAGTCCTATAACGTTACATAGCTATTTAACGGAACGTTGACAGAATTAGCAAAACACCTTATCACCGGAGGCATAAAAGTCATTAGGATACTGTTCTGCTCTGAATTGAGGGCTTATTGTGGAATAGTTTAGCTTCTTGACGATGTTAACACAAGCAGCCAGACGCTTGAGCACCGCGGCTGTGTTGTGTGTAACACGCTGTAGCGTCCCCGCCTCCCCGGTCGCGTGTGCACCAAACGTTCCACCCAAAAACGAAATTTCAGTCCAGATTAGGCCAAATTCTGCAATATTCCACGTTTTGCAGTTGATTCCATTTTTATTGGTTAATTCCGCGATTCCGTCCGCGATTCCGTGAACGCGGATTTCATATGGCTCTAGATAGGTCATACCGTCCTTGGAAGTTCTTGTGACTCAAGTTCAATTAGTTAGTTAATTCCTGATCCACTTCCTCACTGGGAGTGAGGAAGGCCATTTACAATCCTACCAGATTGTTGAGGCAACAGGGGGTAACGGATCAGGCTCCTGGGTAGAGCTGCCGCGATAACCGCATTACCGCGGTATCGCTGTTGCATCACGCTCACCGCAGAGTTAGGCTGAATACCGCGTCACCGCTGTTTTTTATCATAATAATAAAGTTGGCTTGCGGCTTTGCAGATATACCCTACTCGGTTCCAAGCGACCCTATTGGGTAGAAGTGGTACCAGAAAAGTCATGTGAAACATTGCAGACCACTGACTGGTCAGAAGAGAGACGCGTCACAGTTTGGAGGCTCTGAACAAAAACAGAACGCCGCCATCTTTACTGCCTCGCTAAGGATGCATTTCATTCAGGATTTGTTTGCGACAGAACCAAGTGCAATAAACAAAAAAGAATGGATTCACTGTGTATTCTGCCTTATTTATTGATGAAACAAAACCGACATCAACCCAATTTACCACCGAGCGGAGAGTTTAGTGTCCCAACAAGATCGCTGATGTGTTAAGTTTGTTGTTGTTATTAGCCTAATACTACCGTCAGCCGATATACACGAGAGGTAACGTTAAACCCGGGTTGCTTGGTAGAATACACAATGAGAGGTAACGTTAGCTTTGGCAGAATAGACGCAACAAGAGTATGGTTAATGTTGTTATTGATTGATTGATTTAAACTGTGTTAAACTCTGGCTTGCTGCAAGCCCTCGGACATGGCTAATTGGCTATGCCCACGGAGCTTTCAGTGTACACAAGCGAGCGGCACCGCCTGCATCCCCACACGGAGACAAACGGAGTAGTACCTGGCTGCAGTGGAAAAGGAACGAAGTACCAGGTGCCTAAAGCGGGTCGAGTCGAGTAGGTACTATGCAGTGGAAAAGCGCCATTAGACTAGAGGCAGGCTATAAGAGTAGACTACTAAAAAAAAAAAAAAATGCAATTTTTTTTTTTTTTTTTTTTTGCGCACTGTGCGGTAATAACCGCGGCGGTAGGAAATATTTCGCAAATTTGTGCGGTAAGGAAAATATCAATACCGCGGCAGCTCTACTCCTGGGTATAGCCCTGATCGAGATCTGAGGTTCTTTAAGTTGGCTCGCCATCTTGTGTCGGTCCGGCACACCGCCTCGTCCCGCGTGGGCACATGTGATGGGTGATGGGTGATGGGTGATGGGTGATGGGTGATGGGTGATGTGTGGTGGTGGTCGGCGACTCCTGGGAACTCTTCCCGGGGGTGGAAAAACCTGGCCTGCATAACAGGCATTCAGAAAATAAAAGCCATTTATCATATTTCATTGCTTTAGAAGGGATAATCAATCAGCTACTTTTGGCTATGCTAAGCTAAAGTAGGCTACAATATCACAGCACGTGGGAACATCCATTTGACTTATGCTAAATTAGGCTAAAGTGCACTAGCACATGGAAACATTCCTCACATTCCATATTAAACTCTCAAAAGCAACCGAAATGCATATAGACCATGTTCTTATCATGCAGCATATCAATACAATTATAAGTACTTCTGAAATGGTTTCTTTCTAGTTTTCATTTAACCAAATTGAGCTTGGAGCTTCGCTAGCATGACTCAGGATGAAGCTACATTATTAGCTAGCGTGATCGATATTTGGAATGGCGATCAGGAATTGGAATGATCTTTTTGGAGAACATCTGATCTGAGGTAAGGAATATATTTTAGCAGTCTTGGGATAATCAGAGTTGTATTCGCTGAGATCTCATTTGCCCTGTGTGTGCGCGATCGCTGATGAGGAAATCAGAATAGATTTTTCAGCTCGCGTCTCTAGCGTGCATACGTACACATATACTATCGATAATCTAGCGTTTATTTGAAAACGATTCATAAATAGGCAGAAAAATTACAGTTTTTGTGTATTCTAGAATCTAGAATATTCCAGTAAACGTCTTTTATCATGGAATCTTTATATTTTCCTTAAACGAGGGCCTTTCAAAATGCTATAAAACGAAAATGAACCGATAAAAAAAACAATCCGTCATTGATAAGCGATGGGCAGATTAGACACATAGCCATAATTTAAAACATAGATTAGCAACATTGAAGTGGATGGTGGGCATTCAACCGGTAAATCAAGGTTAAGCAAGTGTTAACAGCAACAACCTCTTCAGTTTTGTAACTGGGGGAATATTTTATGACTGTTTGATAACTTTCGTGGTGCTAGTTCATTCCGGTTCTATCAGCATTCAGTATCTGCGTCAGTCTCCGTCAATCTATGATCTTCATCTGCGTGAGGCGAGGCGCAAACTGCTCACCTAAACTAACTGTATTCTGCTATACAGCTATACTAACTGTATTCTGCTATCTCTATACTAACTGTATTCTGCTATCTCTATACTAACTGTATTCTGCTATCTCTATACTAACTGTATTCTGCTATACTGACAAAATGGCATCCAATGCAGGGCTCTACGCTAACCTTTTTCACTAGGGGCACAGGTGCTCCTAAATGAAAAAATTTAGGAGCACACAAAGAAATTTAGGAGCACCCAAAAATATTTAGGAGCACAGTGAAAATATGTCAAGTAACAGAGTTTATTTTTTTTTTCAAAAATAAATGTATATTTGTACTGTGCGTGCATGTGCAAACGGGACACATCTGTGCAATAGCACATACCACCAAAGTCACTGGCCCACTGTGTGCGTGTGTGTATCATCTGCGTGTGCAAACGGGAATGGGACAGACATTTGAACTATTTAAGTGATTAATGCCTACTATGGCAAAGTTGTAGCCAACAGTAGGAAACAAGACAAACGTCTTTCTCAGGTCTGCATCCCCTTAACAATTGTATGTATTGAGCCGTACTGTATTGTACCCATTCTGCAATCTGTTAAATAAAGTTTTCATTCATTCATTCAACAACTAGGCAGTGATATTGAACAAAAAGGAGACACTGGCTTTACAACCAGGGCCATCAGTAGGGGGGAGCTAGTGTTGCTCTTTTAGAAAAATAATCCTTTCAGGGTTGCCTATTGAAATACTGTACACATCCAGTACAGTAGTTTGCGTGTCAGGTAGACCATTGATTGACAGTCGATTCTGCCAATTACGACGTCACACCGTTGCACTCTGGCCGTCCGGCGATGCAGCTGGACCCATTGCCCACCTCTGCGGTTGATAACGCTAGCCAAGTTAGCTGTACACACATACACTAGTGTTGTCACGATACTGGAATTTCGACTTCGATACGATGCCTTGAAAAGTATCGATACTTTCGATACTTTTATTATAATATTATTTTTTATTTTTTTTTACAAATTTTGCTTTTGTTGCTGGTTGATTCTTCTCAGCTTCTCTCTGGTACTATACGAGAAGATAAATACTGAGCGCACCTTTCTAGTTATGACCCGAAAACAAGGGTACTAGAGAGAGAGAGAGAGAGAGATTTCTCCGGAGCTATGCTCGGAGCATTTATTAACGTTACATTTTCAACAACATTGCTGCTAATTGGACACTTCATGGAGGCGGGGTAATGTTGTGTCGAGTTCATGCGTGTACTGGTGTAGGATGGGCTCCGCTCGACCGAACGTTGGAAACGGGGTAGTTGTGTCGAGTTCATGCGTGTACTGGTGTAGTGGGGCTCGGCTTGACGTTACTCCGTTTCCATGAAGTAATAGGTGGCCAGCTAGCTAGCATTAAGCTAACGGAGGAACGACAGCTAACGTTAGCTAATAATAGCGTTGTTTACAAACTGAAGACAGGGCTGCGCTGCCCGGCTGTGAGGGGGAGGAGGCTGCAGCAGCTTGTGTCTGTTGCTCTGAGCAAGGAGGAGGAGGAGGAGGCGGAAGGGCAAGGCTCTGGCAGCGCGTCTGTCTGTCAACAACTTGCGGGAGCAAGCCAGCTGGTACCGATACTGCAGAAAGTATCGGTACTTCGGGAAATGAGTATTGAAGCCGTTTTAAATATTCAGTATCGATATGTATCGATTAGTGCTGTCAAACGATTAAAATATTTAACTCGATTAATCGCATGATTGTCCAAAGTTAACTCGCGATTAATCGCAATTTAATCGCGTTTTTTTTTTTTTACCATAAACTGATATTTTTCAAGTTTTAATACTCTTATATCAACATGAGTCGACAAATGCTTGCTTTATGCAAAAAATGCATTGTTTATTTATTGCCACAATAGAAATACTGTCCAGAATCTTCAAGTAACTTATGTGCAAACTGCATTGTAAAACAAATGCAAGATCATAAACTAAAAGAATAAATAAAAAGCCCAACAAAAAAATAACAGATGGGCATACCAATTTACTAACTAACATTACATAGTAGGGATGCCCCGATCGATCGGCCACCGATCGTTATCGGCCGATAATCAGTATAAATATGCGATCGGGGAATTCCGATAATGAGTCATATTCGCCGATCGCGGAAACTGATCAAGTGGATATCTCACTCGCTTGTCTCAGACGCACAGGACCTGCAAACTGCTCCTCCTCCCTAGCCCCGCCCGTACCCGTGTAGAGTTTGTAAACACAGAGCTGAGTCTAGATAGTGCATTCGACCTGAGCTAACGTTAGCTACCTAGCTATCGTTACTGTTTTATTTTCGCCGATCGTCAAAACAGATCTCACTCGCTGAGTTCTGTCTCAGACACCGGGAGCTGCACACAGTGCTGCGCGTCTGCTCCTCCTCCAGCTCCTCCCGCACGCATGTAAACACGGGTCTAGTCTAGTCTAGTGGGACGGGACCTCCATGAGCTAACGTTAGCTACCGCTACAAAATGACCCAGTCAACTATTCACTTTTAGTTTAATACATGATGAGGCATTGTCTAACTGAACGGTATCTAGCCGGCTAGCTACTGATAGCTCCTGATATCAACAAATTCTCCAGCAATAGTCTAGTTATCTAGTACTAGTGTATGTTACCTCTGTTAGCTCACGTTAGCTTAGCTCACTGTTCAAAACGAAATGTCCCATTCAACTAAATAGTTCACTGAGGCGTTGTCTTAACGTTATATTTCCGGCTAGCAGTAGCTACAGACAGCTCCTGATATCAATGTCTTATAACACTCATTCGATGCATATTCGAAGCCCGGCTTGCGTCGCAGTCATTAACGGGGATAGCTGAGGGAGTAGGGTATATCTGCAGAGCCTAGGGTAAATCTGCAGAGCCGAATGTGATTTGATCAAAGCAGAGTATGTACACACAGACAGTGGAGATAGCGAGCATTTTGACTTGTTGCGTGGTGGCGATGTCTCGCAGATAATACAAGTACAAGTCTAATTATATAATATATATATTTTATTAAAAAAAAAAAAAAAAACTTTTTATATAAAATAATTTTTAATTTCTTTTTAATCAAAAATGATCGGTATCGGATCGGTATCGGCCGATATGGCTCACGACGATCGGTGATCGGTATCGGTGGCAAAAAACGTGATCGGGGCATCCCTATTACATAGTAATGATTACTAACACAGTAATGTTGAACTTTACACGTCAAAACAGAGTGATGCACAAAATAACTTAATATAAAACAATGAATAAAGTGTGCATTAAACAGTGTAATACAGGACTCAAATGATATAGTGCAGTTAGGCTATAGCCTATAAACAGCTGTTCTGTTGTATTCAGCAGAGTCAGGCTGAACAACACAGCCTCATTCTCTTCTGTTCTTTTAACAGATCAAATAAACACCAGCTCAGCTTCCTTCTGCTCTTTTAACAGATCAAATAAACACCAGCTCAGCTTCCTTCTGCTCTTTTAACAGATCAAATAAACACCAGCTCAGCTTCCTTCTGCTCTTTTAACAGATCAAATAAACACCAGCTCAGCTTTCTTCTGCTCTTTTAACAGATCAAATAAACACCAGCTCAGCTTTCTTCTGCTCTTTTAACAGATCAAATAAACACCAGCTCAGCTTTCTTCTGCTCTTTTAACAAATCAAATAAACACCAGCTCAGCTTTCTTCTGCTCTTTTAACAGATCAAATAAACACCAGCTCAGCTTTCTTCTGCTCTTTTAACAGATACAATAAACACCAGCTCAGCTTTCTTCTGCTCTTTTAACAGATACAATAAACACCAGCTCAGCTTTCTTCTGCTCTTTTAACAGATCAAATAAACACCAGCTCAGCTTTCTTCTGCTCTTTTAACAGATACAATTAATATCAGTTATACTATGTGTGTATGTGTGTGTGTGTTAGTGGGTGTGTATGTGTGTTTGTATGTGTGTTTAAGTGTATGTGTGTGTGAAGTGGGGATATAAGATGCACTGGACGCTTTTGGTAAACATGTGCCTCGTTACCACACTAAACAAGCCCCGACTGAGAATTGCTGCAATGTCAAAGACAAAAGACAAACAAATTGCCAAATATTGCTCTGTCTCAGCTATTATTGGCAGCTTAGCCGCGTGGAGAAGGAGGTGCTGTGTGACCCTTAAGTGTTCAGTGCTGCTTGGCCCAGATACATTTGATTCCCTGTTTATGTAATATAATTTGTGGAACCAAATAAAGTATTCAAGTGTGTGTGTGTGTGTGTGTGTGTAATTATTTCTTTGCACTGAGCCAGTTGCTCAAACAGACAAGCCTGTTGACATTTTCAGAAGACAGGGAGGCTCTCTTCTTTGAAACAATATGCCCAGACAGTGAAAACAACCTCTCGCATGGCACGGAGGTGGCAGGTGTTGCCAAGTACTTGCGTGCAAGGCAGGCCATCATGCTGTGTGCCCCTTCATGGTTGGACCACCACTGCTGCGGACAGTCCTCTGTGTCAATAGTTGGCTCCGCCCTGTAGCGCTCCACACATTTCTCAATGCAGTCCTCTTCCTCTTCATCCGATGAAGACGGTAGAGCAAGCAGAGCTAATCTTTTTGTCCCCTTAGGTGGCTCAGACGTCGTTGGTTGTTCCTGCTGTGCAGGCCACCCCCTGAGCAAGGCACTGATCGAACACCACACCTCAGCCCTCTCAGCTTTGCTCAAAGACTTGAGGTCCTTAAACCTAGGGTCCAGAGCTGTCGCAACCCTCAGCCATGTCAAGTTTGTTTTGGCCTTGCGTTGCTTCAAGTCTGCTGTGAAGGTCTCCTTGAATTTCACCATATATGCTGGGTCATCCTCAGAGACATCCATGACTTGTGACAGATGGCACAAGGCTGGCAGCACCACTGAGCAGGATACAAACTTCTCTCCTCCGAGAAGTTCTGTTATGTACCTGCAATAATAGTGGAAAGAAAGTTAGGAACTTGTTACATCACCCACACAAGGGCTGAGGACCCCCCCCCCCCCCCCCCTCTCTCTCACACACACACTTTGTTCAATACCCTTTTCTGTAAGTTTAGTGTATTTTACTTGTTACTGCATTGTATGTGTTTATCATGTCCTACTTGTAAAGCACTTTGGTTGGCTTTTAGTAATTGTAAATGTGCTATAAAAATAAAGCTGACTTGACACAGTCTCCCAGCTCTCTCTCTTGCCCCTTCTTCATCTCTCTCACACCCCCCTCTTTCTCTCTCTCTCACACACTCTCTTTCTAGCTTGCCCCTTCTTCATCTCTCTCACACCCCCCTCTTTCTCTCTCTCTCACACACTCTTTCTAGCTTGCCCCTTCTTCATCTCTCTCACACCCCCCTCTTTCTCTCTCTCTCACACACTCTCTTTCTAGCTTGCCCCTTCTTCATCTCTCTCACACCCCCCTCTTTCTCTCTCTCTCGCACACTCTTTCTAGCTTGCCCCTTCTTCATCTCTCTCACACCCCCCTCTTTCTCTCTCTCTCACACACTCTCTTTCTAGCTTGCCCCTTCTTCATCTCTCTCACACCCCCCTCTTTCTCTCTCTCTCACACACTCTTTCTAGCTTGCCCCTTCTTCATCTCTCTCACACCCCCCTCTTTCTCTCTCTCTCGCACACTCTTTCTAGCTTGCCCCTTCTTTATCTCTCACACACTCTCCCAGCGCTCTCTCTCACACACACACACTCTCCCAGCTCTCTCACACTCACACACACTCTCCCAGCTCTCTCTCTCACACACACACACACTCTCCCAGCTCTCTCACACTCACACACACTCTCCCAGCTCTCTCTCTCACACACACACACACACACTTTGAGTCAGAAACATAGTATCAATGAGAGTATCAATAATTCACCTGCAGGGTTCCAGTACTGTCTCCAACTTCTGCAATTTGTCCAGCTCAGCTGCTGTTGGCATTGTGACCTTGGTTGCATGTAGGGCCAGGACCTCTCTCAGTGGTTCTTGATTCCTCAGAATCCGCCTGATCATCTCCAGGGTGCTGTTCCATCTAGTTGAAACGTCTGGTGTGAGTGCCTCTTTAGATTTTCCATTTGCAACCTGCTGCTGCTCAAGCTCTGCTGCATTTGGTGCGCTGTGTCTGAAATGGCCCACTACCTTTCTGCATTTTGTCAATGCATTATCAAATGGGCTGTTTTGTAGAGACACTGTGATGGCTCGTTGGAGGAGGTGTGCTGCGCAAGGCATGTGCTCAAACGGGAGTCGGCTGGACGCTGCGATCATGTTGCGTGCACTGTCGGTGGTCAGTGTGCTGACTTTATCTTCAATGTTCCATTCTCGGGCTACCTGCATGAAGTGCTCCGCGCATGTGTTGGCAAAGTGCCTCTCCTCTGTCTTCATAACAGTCAACGCATGTGACTGAAGTCCCCACTGCTCGTCAAAATAATGCGCTGTGACCCCGAGGTAACTGTGATTAGCGAGTGAAGTCCAATAATCTCCAGTGAGCGCAACTGTGCTCGTCACCCCCAATGCCTCCGCCAATTTGGCTCTCTCGTTTTCATACAAGCCGCCAATCTTCTTGGTAGTAGTGGCTCTACAAGGCAATTCATAAGTCCAGTCGTTGGATGCGATGCGTATGACTTCACGCAGACCGACATCCTCCACAATGTTAATCGGCCTGCAAGCCGAAGCCACCCATTTAGCGACCGCTGTTGTTAGCTTGCGGCTTGTAGCGCTGTCCAGCTGTTTCCCCAGCATATTATCACCCATCGTTGTTTGCCTCAAGCGAGGAGGAACGGGGGTGGCGCTATCTGCAATGGCACTGTGTTTGGCATACAAGTGGTATCTTAAAGGTCAACCTCCACGTTGTATTTTTGTTCAATAAACAATGTGGACTAGGCCAACAGTGACTTTCATGAAGAATTGTAAAAAAAAGTATTGAAATTGACCCAGTTTTAGCGTTTTTATCAAAACATTTTGTCTGCCCAACACAATCAACATGCACTTGCATATTTTAATCAATGGTTTATAACGTGCACGTGTAATGTCGTCACAACAGGTATTGGTCACCAGGGGTATCACCAGGGGGCGCTGAGAGTCACACAGCTAGTGGCAGGCAGAGAGCCTTGCTACCATAGATATATGCTTGCTACTACTAGCCGAATGGAAATGTATCTGTTTCACCTCACTATTGCTCCGTGATTATAGCCATCCATCCATCTCTAAAGCTAACCACGTTACCATATTTGTAATAATGTAAATCATTGTGTCGTTGTACACATTGTGTTTATAACGTTAGTAGATAACATAGCTTAGCTTGGTAGCTATTGTGCTAACAACATATCCCGACATCCGGCTCGCTGGCCGGCATGAACGGCCGACCCAAAATGGTTCTCTCCTCTCTGTACACCCCGACCCGACCCCACGGGTGCCCTGCCGGGGGGCCCATGGACGCGACGGCGGCGGCAGCCGCAGGGCGCCCGAGCCCGCAAAGGCTAGTGTTACACGATAGCTATGAGCTAACTAGCGCTGCGGGCTCCGGCGCCCTGCGGCCGCCGCTGTTGTCGAGTCCACAAGCTTCACTCGGTGCATCAGTCACGAAAGGGGCTATGATGAGCTTGGCAAGCCAGAGTAAAACACAGTTTTCATTCAATCAATCAATAACAACATTAACCAGACTCTCGTTGTGTCTATTATGCTAACGCTAACGTTACCTCATTGTGTCTATTCTACACAGATAGCCTCTCGTGTCTATCTGCTAACGTTAGCATTAGGCTAACTAACGTTACGTCCCTAACCCCCAACAACAAGCGTAACTAATCAGCGATCTTTTTGTCAGACTAAACTCTCCGCTCGGTGGCAAATTGTGTTGATGTCGGTTTTGTTTCATCAATAAATGAGGCAGAATACACAGTGACTGTATCCTTTTTTATTGCACTCGTTTCTTGCTGCAAACGTACAAAAGATATCCTACGCGAGACATTAAAGATGGCGGCGCGGACATTCTGTTTTCGTTCAGACTCCCCAAACAGTGACGTCACGCGTCTCTCTTCTGACCAATCAGTGGTCTGCAGTTTTTCACGTGTCATTTCTGGAGCTCTCATGCTGATCACCAGCAGCCCCGCCTCCCCACACGGAGACAAACTGAGTACTTTATTTTAGTGGAAAAGCAACATTAGATTCGGCTCATTAATATGCAAGCCACACCTGTTGTGACGTCGGCGTTTTGATAAGCTTTTTTGATTCGCGCGTGCATGTTATTCGTGCGTGGACCTTTTTAACTCTTTCAGAGTGGCATTTCCGGTGTCAAATGGAAATAAATAAATAATGAAATTATATACCAATGATGTAAACTACCCATAATTGATCAGTAGGGTTTAACCTAGAGGTTGGCCTTTAAACTAGACGTACTCCGGTGGTAACTCAACTCACATCGACAGTAGATACAAATTACCTTTGTCCTGTCGAGAGAGCCATCTGGCATGGCTTTGAAGCTAAACTTGCCATTCAAAATAGTGTCCTGTCTAGGCATTGTGCTAACAGGGGTTTGTTGATAATATTAATTGCCGCGGCTTCAACGTTAGTGCATTGCTTCCGGATTTCCCAAACCACGGGGGCCCGAGGTCCAATCACAGCCCGCCCGTTAATCTCGCGACAAAAAAAATAGTGCCATTAAAGGAAGTCAAAGTTAACGCGATAATATCGCGCTAACTTTGACAGCCTTAGTATCGATACTTCGATATTTTTGACAACACTAACATACACAGTGGGCCAGTTGTAGGGGTGTAACAATGCATCGCAATGCATCGATCCTACTTTGCAATATTTACAAAACATGACATTGTTTTCGAACTCTAGCCATGGGGAAATGTTTAGCCAATTCACGTTAAATTTGTATGTCTTCCCTCCGGCTCCAGTGGGTGTAGCTTCGCTAGCTACAGTGGCTACATTGGGTGCTACAGTGGGTGTAGCCTCGCTAGCTTGGCCAACTTCGCTAGCATGCTGGCTAGCGTCAGTATCTTGGTTAACGTTAACCATCACCTCTGTAACATGAGCTGCCTCGTCTGACTTCTCATTCTCCGGTATCTTTCGCGCAAAATAAAAATTAATGGGCTTCGACATGGCTGTATTATTGTTTGACTCAGACAGTGACGCAGCCGCTGATCATTACTTTCGGTTTCCAGTCGCGTGACCACAGGAAACTACTGTGATTGGAACGTTTATGCGGCTGTGAACTGTGGGACTTGTAGTTTTTAACGATTCTCGCAGCGGAGAAAAAAAAGGACGAATGAGAGGCTGTACTCTGCACTCGCTGGCCCCACTCGCACGCCGTGCGAGTACTTTATTTTGCATGTTCGCACGCACATATTTTTAGGGGCATATGCGAGCAATATGGTCGCACTGTAGAGCCCTGCAATGTAATAAAAAAAGTCAACCAACGAACTCTATTCTTGTACCGGATCTCCTCTCTGGTAAACAAGAATACCCTGAAGACTCTGGCAGGAGCACTCATTCAAGGGTACTACGACTATGCTTGCACCTCATGGTACCAAAGCACCTCAAAGGCGCTAAAAACAAGATTACAAACATCTCAAAACAAACTGGTCAGACTACTACTTGACCTGACTCCTAGAACCCACCTCACCCCTGCCCACTTTGACAACTTAGGAGGATGGCTTAGAGTAGACGACAGAGTACAGCAACTTGCAATGGGCCTGGTCTACAAGATACACTACACGACCAAGGTACCCATGTACATGTCAAAATACTTCCCAAAGGTCAGTGAATACCACGACCACAACACCAGAGGGAGCTCCACAAATCATGTTAAACCCAGATTCGGCTCAAACAAGGGACTAAACACGTTTTGCAATTATGCCACATCAATGTGGAACGCCCTACCCACAGCCGTAAAGGAATGTGAATCACTACCCACTTTCAAAACCACTCTCAAAGAGCACCTACGGGAGACTGCAATTCGAAACTGGCCCCTGTAAATGTCCTAACCCAACCCCCTCCAATGTACAGTAAATGACCAAGTATGGTTTTGTCAATATTCCAATGTACAGTTTTGCTTGTACCGTTGTACAGTGTCCCCCACCCACCCCTCCTACCCAACCACCTCCAATGTACAGTTTCTACGTCAAATGTATATACTCTTTTTGTATCACAAACTGTACTGTATTTGCAAATCTGGTATGTCATAAATGTATAGATGTAGCAGTACTGTCTATCTGTATGTCGTGTATGTCATATATGTTATGATGAATAAAAAATGGGGGACCCTGATGTAAACAAGACGAAGTCTTTCTCTGGTCTGCATCCCCTTAACAATTGTATGTATTGAGCTGTACTGTACCCATTCTGCAATCAAGTTTTCAATCAATTTGTTCAGAGCCAACATTGTTCTTCATATCTTCTGGTTGCAGCTGTACTACTCCCAGAACTACCACCAGAAGATCCGGAGAGAATGTGCCAACTTCATGAGAGTCAACCACTGCACGTTTGATCCGGTGAGACTTGAGGAATTATTTCCATGAGAAATCTTAGGAGCGCACAAAGAAATTTAGGAGCACAGTGAAAAATGTATATACATTTGAAAAAATATGTACAGTCAGCGTTTTGTTTAGAGAATGTCTTATTTCTATTTGTGTGTTGCTGTCTTTCAGTTTGTTGAAGGTTCCTTTGAGAAGTACTTGGAACGTCTAGAGGACCCAAAGGTATTACTCGTTTCCTCATTCCTACTTACGCAGACATTTGGTGTCTTCTCATGAGGCCCCAGGTGAGACTCAGTGAGACAGTCTTCTCATGAGGCCCCAGGTGAGACAGTGAGACAGTCTTCTCATGAGGCCCCAGGTGAGACGGTGAGACAGTCTTCTCATGAGGCCCCAGGTGAGACGGTGAGACAGTCTTCTCATGAGGCCCCAGGTGAGACGGTGAGACAGTCTTCTCATGAGGCCCCAGGTGAGACTCAGTGAGACAGTCTTCTCATGAGGCCCCAGGTGAGACTCAGTAAGACAGTCTTCTCATGAGGCCCCAGGTGAGACTCAGTGAGACAGTCTTCTCATGAGGCCCCAGGTGAGACTGTCTTCTCATGAGGCCCCAAGTGAGACTGTCTTCTCATGAGGCCCCAGGTGAGACAGTGAGACTGTCTTCTCATGAGGCCCCAGGTGAGACAGTGAGACAGTCTTCTCATGAGGCCCCAGGTGAGACAGTCTTCTCATGAGGCCCCAGGTGAGACTCAGTGAGACAGTCTTCTCATGAGGCCCCAGGTGAGACAGTGAGACAGTCTTCTCATGAGGCCCCAGGTGAGACAGTGAGACAGTCTTCTCATGAGGCCCCAGGTGAGACTCAGTGAGACAGTCTTCTCATGAGGCCCCAGGTGAGACAGTGAGACAGTCTTCTCATGAGGCCCCAGGTGAGACAGTGAGACTGTCTTCTCATGAGGCCCCAGGTGAGACAGTGAGACAGTCTTCTCATGAGGCCCCAGGTGAGACTCAGTGAGACAGTCTTCTCATGAGGCCCCAGGTGAGACTGTCTTCTCATGAGGCCCCAGGTGAGACTGTCTTCTCATGAGGCCCCAGGTGAGACTCAGTGAGACAGTCTTCTCATGAGGCCCCAGGTGAGACAGTCTTCTCATGAGGCCCCAGGTGAGACTGTCTTCTCATGAGGCCCCAGGTGAGACTGTCTTCTCATGAGGCCCCAGGTGAGACTGTCTTCTCATGAGGCCCCAGGTGAGACTCAGTGAGACAGTCTTCTCATGAGGCCCCAGGCGAGACTGTCTTCTCATGAGGCCCCAGGTGAGACTGTCTTCTCATGAGGCCCCAGGTGAGACAGTGAGACAGTCTTCTCATGAGGCCCCAGGTGAGACAGTGAGACAGTCTTCTCATGAGGCCCCAGGTGAGACAGTGAGACAGTCTTCTCATGAGGCCCCAGGTGAGACTCAGTGAGACAGTCTTCTCATGGGGCCCCAGGTGAGACAGTGAGACAGTCTTCTCATGAGGCCCCAGGTGAGACTCAGTGAGACAGTCTTCTCATGAGGCCCCAGGTGAGACAGTGAGACAGTCTTCTCATGAGGCCCCAGGTGAGACAGTGAGACAGTCTTCTCATGAGGCCCCAGGTGAGACAGTGAGACTGTCTTCTCATGAGGCCCCAGGTGAGACTCAGTGAGACAGTCTTCTCATGAGGCCCCAGGTGAGACAGTCTTCTCATGAGGCCCCAGGTGAGACAGTGAGACAGTCTTCTCATGAGGCCCCAGGTGAGACAGTGAGACAGTCTTCTCATGAGGCCCCAGGTGAGACTCAGTGAGACAGTCTTCTCATGAGGCCCCAGGTGAGACAGTGAGACAGTCTTCTCATGAGGCCCCAGGTGAGACTCAGTGAGACAGTCTTCTCATGAGGCCCCAGGTGAGACAGTGAGACAGTCTTCTCATGAGGCCCCAGGTGAGACTCAGTGAGACAGTCTTCTCATGAGGCCCCAGGTGAGACGGTGAGACAGTCTTCTCATGAGGCCCCAGGTGAGACAGTGAGACAGTCTTCTCATGAGGCCCCAGGTGAGACAGTGAGACAGTCTTCTCATGAGGCCCCAGGTGAGACGGTGAGACAGTCTTCTCATGAGGCCCCAGGTGAGACAGTGAGACAGTCTTCTCATGAGGCCCCAGGTGGGACAGTGAGACTGTCTTCTCATGAGGCCCCAGGTGGGACAGTGAGACTGTCTTCTCATGAGGCCCCAGGTGAGACAGTGAGACAGTCTTCTCATGAGGCCCCAGGTGAGACAGTCTTCTCATGAGGCCCCAGGTGAGACAGTGAGACAGTCTTCTCATGAGGCCCCAGGTGAGACAGTGAGACAGTCTTCTCATGAGGCCCCAGGTGAGACTCAGTGAGACAGTCTTCTCATGAGGCCCCAGGTGAGACAGTGAGACAGTCTTCTCATGAGGCCCCAGGTGAGACAGTGAGACAGTCTTCTCATGAGGCCCCAGGTGAGACTCAGTGAGACAGTCTTCTCATGAGGCCCCAGGTGAGACAGTGAGACAGTCTTCTCATGAGGCCCCAGGTGGGACAGTGAGACTGTCTTCTCATGAGGCCCCAGGTGAGACAGTGAGACAGTCTTCTCATGAGGCCCCAGGTGAGACTCAGTGAGACAGTCTTGAATTGTATAAATGAAATGTTTTCTTGCCACACAGAACCTCGAGCTGGCTGCATATTTGTTTTCCATTGTTGCAAAAAATACCCTGCGTTCTGTGTGGGAAGAATAACAAGAATTCTGCGAAAAGGGCGGCTAAGTGGCGCAGTGGGCAAGGTGCTCGCCACTAACGCAGGAGATGCTGGGTTCGAGCCCAGCTCTCGGCGTTGCTTCCGGCTTGGCTGGTCGTTCATACTAATACAATTGGCAGTGTTAGGGGGTGGGAAAGCCGGTGGGTGGGGATCGGACGTTGTGGACAGCGACTCCTACAGGTCGGTTGGTGCGCCTGTACAGCAGAATCAGGAAGTATCGGGGGCAGCGTGAGCCTCCCACGCGTTACTCCTCGCCACTGAGGGATCGCGCTGTTCAGGTGAAAAGATGCGACGGCTGCCTCCTCGTGTACCGGAGGGGACACGTGATGCAAGGCTTCGTCCACATTGCAGCCGACCAGTGGGAGGCATGGTCTAGCAACGTTTGAGACAGGGGAGGGTAGAATTGGATAATACGAAAATTGGGATGGGAGAAAAATAGAAAATGGGGAGAAAAAGTAGATAAAAAAACAAAATTCTGCGAAAATACTGCAGGGGAAATAAAGGCACTGAGGCAACAGCAAAGAGGCTCATGGGAAATCAAACGCACCGCTTGCGGCCAGCGGACGTCGGAAATCCACATTGTCGCTTTAAATACTGTTAACGCTCTGCTTTTTAATGTTTTATTTTGTTTGTCCAGGAGACTGCTGGTGAAGTGGAGATAAAGGCTCTGTCATCGTTGTACAAGTAAGATACTGAGAGGGCAGTGCCCTCGATACTGAGAGGGCAGTGCCCTCGAGCTTAGAGAACAAGCCTCTGATCGTTGGACAGGTACAAGCCTCTAGTCGTTGGACAGGTACAAGCCTCTAGTCGTTGGACAGGTACAAGCCTCTAGTCGCTGGACAGGTACAAGCCTCTAGTCGTTGGACAGGTACAAGCCTCTAGTCGTTGGACAGGTACAAGCCTCTGATCGTTGGACAGGTACAAGCCTCTAGTCGTTGGACAGGTACAAGCCTCTAGTCGTTGGACAGGTACAAGCCTCTAGTCGCTGTACAGGTACAAGCCTCTAGTCGTTGGACAGGTACAAGCCTCTAGTCGCTGGACAGGTACAAGCCTCTAGTCGTTGGACAGGTACAAGCCTCTAGTCGTTGGACAGGTACAAGCCTCTAGTCGTTGGACAGGTACAAGCCTCTAGTCGCTGGACAGGTACAAGCCTCTAGTCGTTGGACAGGTACAAGCCTCTAGTCGACAGGTACAAGCCTCTAGTCGTTGGACAGGTACAAGCCTCTAGTCGACGGGTACAAGCCTCTAGTCGCTGGACAGGTACAAGCCTCTAGTCGCTGGACAGGTACAAGCCTCTAGTCGTTGGACAGGTACAAGCCTCTGATCGTTGGACAGGTACAAGCCTCTAGTCGTTGGACAGGTACAAGCCTCTAGTCGTTGGACAGGTACAAGCCTCTAGTCGTTGGACAGGTACAAGCCTCTAGTCGTTGGACAGGTACAAGCCTCTAGTCGTTGGACAGGTACAAGCCTCTAGTCGTTGGACAGGTACAAGCCTCTAGTCGTTGGACAGGTACAAGCCTCTAGTCGTTGGACAGGTACAAGCCTCTAGTCGTTGGACAGGTACAAGCCTCTAGTCGTTGGACAGGTACAAGCCTCTAGTCGTTGGACAGGTACAAGCCTCTAGTCGTTGGACAGGTACAAGCCTCTAGTCGTTGGACAGGTACAAGCCTCTAGTCGTTGGACAGGTACAAGCCTCTGATCGTTGGACAGGTACAAGCCTCTAGTCGTTGGACAGGTACAAGCCTCTAGTCGTTGGACAGGTACAAGCCTCTAGTCGTTGGACAGGTACAAGCCTCTAGTCGCTGACAGGTACAAGCCTCTAGTCGCTGGACAGGTACAAGCCTCTAGTCGTTGGACAGGTACAAGCCTCTAGTCGTTGGACAGGTACAAGCCTCTAGTCGTTGGACAGGTACAAGCCTCTAGTCGTTGGACAGGTACAAGCCTCTAGTCGTTGGACAGGTACAAGCCTCTAGTCGTTGGACAGGTACAAGCCTCTAGTCGTTGGACAGGTACAAGCCTCTAGTCGCTGGACAGGTACAAGCCTCTAGTCGCTGGACAGGTACAAGCCTCTAGTCGTTGGACAGGTACAAGCCTCTAGTCGTTGGACAGGTACAAGCCTCTAGTCGTTGGACAGGTACAAGCCTCTAGTCGTTGGACAGGTACAAGCCTCTAGTCGTTGGACAGGTACAAGCCTCTAGTCGTTGGACAGGTACAAGCCTCTAGTCGTTGGACAGGTACAAGCCTCTAGTCGTTGGACAGGTACAAGCCTCTAGTCGTTGGACAGGTACAAGCCTCTAGTCGCTGGACAGGTACAAGCCTCTAGTCGTTGGACAGGTACAAGCCTCTAGTCGTTGGACAGGTACAAGCCTCTAGTCGTTGGACAGGTACAAGCCTCTGATCGTTGGACAGGTACAAGCCTCTAGTCGTTGGACAGGTACAAGCCTCTAGTCGTTGGACAGGTACAAGCCTCTAGTCGTTGGACAGGTACAAGCCTCTAGTCGCTGGACAGGTACAAGCCTCTAGTCGTTGGACAGGTACAAGCCTCTAGTCGTTGGACAGGTACAAGCCTCTAGTCGTTGGACAGGTACAAGCCTCTAGTCGCTGGACAGGTACAAGCCTCTAGTCGTTGGACAGGTACAAGCCTCTAGTCGCTGGACAGGTACAAGCCTCTAGTCGTTGGACAGGTACAAGCCTCTAGTCGTTGGACAGGTACAAGCCTCTAGAATCTGAATCTGAACTATCTGTTATTCTTTGCTTTTTAAACCGGGCATGTTTGTTGACCACTGAGTTGAAGGTATTTATAAAATGATCCAATGCAACGTCAGGGGTTTCTAACCCATTTGAAATATCACTATGAAGATGTAACCTGGACCAAGGGCTATGAGCAGGGTGTTATGGGTAAACTAACCACCCAACCTAGTATCTACCAGTGGAACACAGAGAGCAGGGTGTTATGGGTAAACTAACCACCCAACCTAGTATCTACCAGTGGAACACAGAGAGCAGGGTGTTATGGGTAAACTAACCACCCAACCTAGTATCTACCAGTGGAAGACAGAGAGCAGGGTGTTATGGGTAAACTAACCACCCAA
Organism: Notolepis coatsorum; assembly: GCF_963971535.1. Taxonomy (NCBI): domain Eukaryota; kingdom Metazoa; phylum Chordata; class Actinopteri; order Aulopiformes; family Paralepididae; genus Notolepis; species Notolepis coatsorum. The sequence goes on from NW_028174877.1 coordinate 530,296, forward strand.
CCTAGTATCTACCAGTGGAACACAGAGAGCAGGGTGTTATGGGTAAACTAACCACCCAACCTAGTATCTACCAGTGGAACACGGAGAGCAGGGTGTTATGGGTAAACTAACCACCCAACCTAGTATCTACCAGTGGAACACAGAGAGCAGGGTGTTATGGGTAAACTAACCACCCAACCTAGTATCTACCAGTGGAACACAGAGCAGGGTGTTATGGGTAAACTAACCACCCAACCTAGTATCTACCAGTGTAACACAGAGCAGGGTGTTATGGGTAAACTAACCACCCAACCTAGTATCTACCAGTGTAACACACAGAGCAGGGTGTTATGGGTAAACTAACCACCCAACCTAGTATCTACCAGTGTAACACGGAGAGCAGGGTGTTATGGGTAAACTAACCACCCAACCTAGTATCTACCAGTGGAACACGGAGAGCAGGGTGTTATGGGTAAACTAACCACCCAACCTAGTATCTACCAGTGGAACACAGAGAGCAGGGTGTTATGGGTAAACTAACCACCCAACCTAGTATCTACCAGTGTAACACAGAGAGCAGGGTGTTATGGGTAAACTAACCACCCAACCTACTATCTACCAGTGTAACACAGAGCAGGGTGTTATGGGTAAACTAACCACCCAACCTAGTATCTACCAGTGTAACACAGAGCAGGGTGTTATGGGTAAACTAACCACCCAACCTAGTATCTACCAGTGGAACACAGAGAGCAGGGTGTTATGGGTAAACTAACCACCCAACCTAGTATCTACCAGTGGAACACAGAGAGCAGGGTGTTATGGGTAAACTAACCACCCAACCTAGTATCTACCAGTGTAACACAGAGAGCAGGGTGTTATGGGTAAACTAACCACCCAACCTAGTATCTACCAGTGGAACACAGAGCAGGGTGTTATGGGTAAACTAACCACCCAACCTAGTATCTACCAGTGGAACACAGAGCAGGGTGTTATGGGTAAACTAACCACCCAACCTAGTATCTACCAGTGTAACACAGAGCAGGGTGTTATGGGTAAACTAACCACCCAACCTAGTATCTACCAGTGGAACACAGAGAGCAGGGTGTTATGGGTAAACTAACCACCCAACCTAGTATCTACCAGTGGAACACAGAGAGCAGGGTGTTATGGGTAAACTAACCACCCAACCTAGTATCTACCAGTGGAACACAGAGAGCAGGGTGTTATGGGTAAACTAACCACCCAACCTAGTATCTACCAGTGGAACACAGAGAGCAGGGTGTTATGGGTAAACTAACCACCCAACCTAGTATCTACCAGTGTAACACAGAGAGCAGGGTGTTATGGGTAAACTAACCACCCAACCTAGTATCTACCAGTGGAACACAGAGCAGGGTGTTATGAGTAAACTAACCACCCAACCTAGTATCTACCAGTGTAACACAGAGCAGGGTGTTATGGGTAAACTAACCACCCAACCTAGTATCTACCAGTGTAACACACAGAGCAGGGTGTTATGGGTAAACTAACCACCCAACCTAGTATCTACCAGTGTAACACACAGAGCAGGGTGTTATGGGTAAACTAACCACCCAACCTAGTATCTACCAGTGTAACACAGAGAGCAGGGTGTTATGGGTAAACTAACCACCCAACCTAGTATCTACCAGTGGAACACAGAGAGCAGGGTGTTATGGGTAAACTAACCACCCAACCTAGTATCTACCAGTGGAACACAGAGAGCAGGGTGTTATGGGTAAACTAACCACCCAACCTAGTATCTACCAGTGTAACACAGAGAGCAGGGTGTTATGGGTAAACTAACCACCCAACCTAGTATCTACCAGTGTAACACAGAGCAGGGTGTTATGGGTAAACTAACCACCCAACCTAGTATCTACCAGTGTAACACAGAGAGCAGGGTGTTATGGGTAAACTAACCACCCAACCTAGTATCTACCAGTGTAACACAGAGCAGGGTGTTATGGGTAAACTAACCACCCAACCTAGTATCTACCAGTGGAACACGGAGCAGGGTGTTATGGGTAAACTAACCACCCAACCTAGTATCTACCAGTGTAACACAGAGCAGGGTGTTATGGGTAAACTAACCACCCAACCTAGTATCTACCAGTGGAACACAGAGAGCAGGGTGTTATGGGTAAACTAACCACCCAACCTAGTATCTACCAGTGGAACACAGAGAGCAGGGTGTTATGGGTAAACTAACCACCCAACCTAGTATCTACCAGTGTAACACAGAGAGCAGGGTGTTATGGGTAAACTAACCACCCAACCTAGTATCTACCAGTGGAACACAGAGAGCAGGGTGTTATGGGTAAACTAACCACCCAACCTAGTATCTACCATAGGAACACAGAGAGCAGGGTGTTATGGGTAAACTAACCACCCAACCTAGTATCTACCAGTGTAACACAGAGAGCAGGGTGTTATGGGTAAACTAACCACCCAACCTAGTATCTACCAGTGGAACACAGAGCAGGGTGTTATGGGTAAACTAACCACCCAACCTAGTATCTACCAGTGGAACACAGAGCAGGGTGTTATGGGTAAACTAACCACCCAACCTAGTATCTACCAGTGTAACACAGAGCAGGGTGTTATGGGTAAACTAACCACCCAACCTAGTATCTACCAGTGGAACACAGAGAGCAGGGTGTTATGGGTAAACTAACCACCCAACCTAGTATCTACCAGTGGAACACAGAGAGCAGGGTGTTATGGGTAAACTAACCACCCAACCTAGTATCTACCAGTGTAACACACAGAGCAGGGTGTTATGGGTAAACTAACCACCCAACCTAGTATCTACCAGTGTAACACAGAGAGCAGGGTGTTATGGGTAAACTAACCACCCAACCTAGTATCTACCAGTGGAACACAGAGAGCAGGGTGTTATGGGTAAACTAACCACCCAACCTAGTATCTACCAGTGGAACACAGAGAGCAGGGTGTTATGGGTAAACTAACCACCCAACCTAGTATCTACCAGTGGAACACAGAGAGCAGGGTGTTATGGGTAAACTAACCACCCAACCTAGTATCTACCAGTGGAAGACAGAGAGCAGGGTGTTATGGGTAAACTAACCACCCAACCTAGTATCTACCAGTGTAACACAGAGCAGGGTGTTATGGGTAACCAGTGTAACACAGAGAGCAGGGTGTTATGGGTAAACTAACCACCCAACCTAGTAAAAAGAAATGGCGGTGCGTGATTTTTATTTTCAAATCCTGCATTCTAGTGAATTTTCATAGTAACAAACTGCACTTCAGACAACCTACAACTGGTGATGGTGTCTAGGTCTTTAAGTGTTAAACAGCTGAGAGCAGTCACTGCTGTTGTTTTGTAGTCTTCTTTCATACACACATCTTATAGCTCCCCCCACAAGTATATGAGTGTTTTTTACTCACTGAGCACTCATTGCCACCAACTGAGTAAAAAATTATAATAATACGCAAATTATACTTTGGGGGAGCCATTATACTTTGGGGGCCCCCCAAGTATTTACATTTACATTTAGTCATTTAGCTGAAACGCTTTTATCCAAAGCGACTTACAAGTTCTGTACGACAAGTCATCAGGAAGGGTACAACTCTATCAGCTGAGCAACAATGTTCATCAAAGTGTTGAGTGCTACAGTGTAGGTTAGTTTATTAGGACACGTTTATTAACATGCAGCGGGAATCACTGCAGGGTGTTATGGGTAAACTAACCACCCAACCTAGTATCAACCAGTGTAACACGGAGCTGCCCTGGCTCCATGGAAACCACCTCACCATTTGGGGACAGATGTCTCCTTACAGTCCATCCAGTAACAGACTGACGTGTCGGACTGAAAGCTGTTCAGACTCTTTTTAAATGGCTGTGATGTTCTTCCTTCCTTATTAGTTTGACTCTAAATGATTGGCTTATATTTCCATCCAGACGCCGCTTCCTGATTTACCGTTATCCTGGAAAGAATCCCACCGATATCGGAGAGGAGGAAGATGTTGACAAGGTAACTTAAGTGAAGTATGGAGAGGAGGATGTTTGAGGTTGAGAACTTTATTATCTAAAGACGGTAAGTTAGAGTGTTGTGTTCATTCATAGTTAAAGACAGTAGAGGTTGAGTACTTTATTATCTAAAGATGGTAAGTTAGAGTGTTGTGTTCATTCATAGTTAAAGACAGTAGAGGTTGAGAACTTTATTATCTAAAGATGGTAAGTTAGAGTGTTGTGTTCATTCATAGTTAAAGACAGTAGAGGTTGAGTACTTTATTATCTAAAGATGGTAAGTTAGAGTGTTGTGTTCATTCATAGTTAAAGACAGTAGAGTTTGAGTACTTTATTATCTAAAGATGGTAAGTTAGAGTGTTGTGTTCATTCATAGTTAAAGACAGTAGAGGTTGAGAACTTTATTATCTAAAGATGGTAAGTTAGTGTTGTGTTCATTCATAGTTAAAGACAGTAGAGGTTGAGTACTTTATTATCTAAAGATGGTAAGTTAGAGTGTTGTGTTCATTCATAGTTAAAGACAGTAGAGGTTGAGTACTTTATTATCTAAAGATGGTAAGTTAGAGTGTTGTGTTCATTCATAGTTAAAGACAGTAGAGGTTGAGTACTTTATTATCTAAAGATGGTAAGTTAGAGTGTTGTGTTCATTCATAGTTAAAGACAGTAGAGGTTGAGAACTTTATTATCTAAAGATGGTAAGTTAGAGTGTTGTGTTCATTCATAGTTAAAGACAGTAGAGGTTGAGTACTTTATTATCTAAAGATGGTAAGTTAGAGTGTTGTGTTCATTCATAGTTAAATACAGTAGAGGTTGAGTACTTTATCTAAAGATGGTAAGTTAGAGTGTTGTGTTCATTCATAGTTAAAGACGGTAGAGGTTGAGTACTTTATCTAAAGATGGTAAGTTAGAGTGTTGTGTTCATTCATAGTTAAAGACAGTAGAGGTTGAGTACTTTATTATCTAAAGATGGTAAGTTAGAGTGTTGTGTTCATTCATAGTTAAAGACGGTAGAGGTTGAGTACTTTATCTAAAGATGGTAAGTTAGAGTGTTGTGTTCATTCATAGTTAAAGACAGAGTTTGAGTACTTTATTATCTAAAGATGGTGAGTTAGAGTGTTGTGTTCATTCATAGTTAAAAACAGTGGAGGTTCATGTGTTGTGTTTAGTTAAGCCCGAGCAGTCCGGTACCGCTACGAAATTAACATCTCGTCATAAATAGATCAATACAGTCCGTATTAATTAATGTTGCGTTTCTATCTAAAATGTAGCCAAGAGTAAAGACCCTAAGCCTATCAAAACGGCAGGCAAAGTGTATGTTTTCAGCATCATGTTTGTTTACCAAGGATTTTGTGTTATTAGCGAAATATGAGTTTATAAATATCTCTGCGCATCCCGGCGGAAAACTGCATGAATTACAATAAAGGAAGCTGTCATGCATGTTTGTAGTCCTATGAAAGAGACTCAGCGCTTTCGATGGGCTTTTGAAATTCATTAAACTACACTACCCGGCTCACGTCAGCCCCTGTCATACTTGTCTGGCCTGAAATTGTTATTTTTCGTGATTATGACTCATGGGTCGAACTAGGGCTGACTCCTATTAATTGATTAGTTGACTAATCGGTCAAAAGGAGCCGTAGTCGACTGGCCAACCTTAGTCGAATATATAAAAAAATATATATATATATATTATTTGTATCATTTTTTTCCAAAAGAAAAGAGGCCTAGAAGCGTGGTTAATGGCGCGCATACCAGAGGCCAACTGCCTACGAAAACAGGCACAGAGGCACTGAAAGAGGATTTCACCGTCTAATGAACACACTAGACTAGATATCAAGATGTATCAATCAGTGGACCAATTGCATGCTTTTGCAGAGGACAAGAAGCCTGCAGTCGACTCCTTCAGACATTAAGCACCCCCCACAGCCCAAATGGAATGATAAAAAAATGTAAAAAAAATAAAATACGTTTAAAATTTCTTTTTTTAAGTCGACCAATAGTCGACTAACGGCAAATTTTGGCCAATCCTAGTCGACCATCCAAATCCTTAGTCGGGGACAGCCCTAGGTCGAACAAACCTGAAGGTTATTGCCATAAAATAGAAGGTAGTTTGTTTCTTTACCTTTCTGTGAATGTCTAGGGAAAAAATTTGTTTCAATCTGATGAAAAATGGCGGAGCAATTTACATTACAAAAAAGTAACTGTACTTACAGTAGATTTCATTCACGGTCTTTGCTGCCCTGTTACGGGTGCCTGGTGGTACTAAATCCAGATTGAACTTTGCCATTGGGAAGAGGAGATTTGGCCCGATCCATAGATGTGTGACTTGGCCATAATAACGTACTTTATAGGCCTGATATTCTATATTAATATTTCAAATTGCATGTGTCCGGATGTCAAAATTCAGTACTGGATCTACATAAACCCCTGTAAATCATCTGCCCTTTATTAATTTGCTTAGATCTTTTGTAGACTTGATCTCACGAAGGTGCTGAATGAGCTACATTTTTCACATCTGGTCAAAGATGAAAACATTTATAATTATAATAATTGATATTCCCCTTTTTGGTTCATTACAATTTACTCGAGCCTAGTAACGGGACACTATTTCTGACACTGGGAATACCTTCCCTGAGGTCCATAGATGTCCATAGATGCCAAGAACATGCAAATTAGAAGAAGTAGAAGTGGCGCAATCTTCTATTTACTTTGTGTACTTTTAGGTGAATTTTCTGAAAATATGGCTAGGGCTTAAGAGGTTATTGTGTTAAGAGTTAAATATATTCATGTCTTAAATATATTCATGTTTCTGTGTTTTCTAGGTCATGCTGTGTTGTTCACCCAACGGTCACTATGACATCGTTTTCACCAGGAACTACCCCAGCTCTGCCGCCATGTGCCAGTGTGAGTAGGGTTAACGTCTTTCTGTGCCAGTGTGAGTAGTCTTAACGTCTTTCTGTGCCAGTGTGAGTAGTCTTAATGTCTTTCTGTGCCAGTGTGAGTAGTCTTAATGTCTTTCTGTGCCAGTGTGAGTATTCTTAACGTCTTTCTGCCGCCATGTGCCAGTGTGAGTAGTCTTAACGTCTTTCTGTGCCAGTGTCGGTAGTCTTAACGTCTTTCTGCCGCCATGTGCCAGTGTCAGTAGTCTTAACGTCTTTCTGCCGCCATGTGCCAGTGTGAGTAGTCTTAACGTCTTTCTGTGCCAGTGTCAGTAGTCTTAACGTCTTTCTGTGCCAGTGTCAGTAGTCTTAACGTCTTTCTGTGCCAGTGTCAGTAGTCTTAACGTCTTTCTGCACCCATGTGCCAGTGTGAGTAGTCTTAACGTCTTTCTGTGCCAGTGTGAGTAGTCTTAACGTCTTTCTGTGCCAGTGTGAGTAGTCTTAACGTCTTTCTGTGCCAGTGTGAGTAGTCTTAACGTCTTTCTGCACCCATGTGCCAGTGTGAGTAGTCTTAACGTCTTTCTGTGCCAGTGTGAGTAGTCTTAACGTCTTTCTGCACCCATGTGCCAGTGTCCGTAGTCGTAACGTCTTTCTGTGCCAGTGTGAGTAGTCTTAACGTCTTTCTGCAGCCATGTGCCAGTGTGAGTAGTCTTAACGTCTTTCTGTGCCAGTGTGAGTAGTCTTAACGTCTTTCTGTGCCAGTGTGAGTAGTCTTAACGTCTTTCTGCCGCCATGTGCCAGTGTGAGTAGTTTTAACGTCTTTCTGCAGCCATGTGCCAGTGTGAGTAGTTTTAACGTCTTTCTGTGCCAGTGTGAGTAGTCTTAACGTCTTTCTGTGCCAGTGTCAGTAGTCTTAACGTCTTTCTGCATCATGTGCCAGTGTCAGTAGTCTTAACGTCTTTCTGCATCATGTGCCAGTGTCAGTAGTCTTAACGTCTTTCTGCATCATGTGCCAGTGTGAGTAGTTTTAACGTCTTTCTGTGCCAGTGTGAGTAGTCTTAACGTCTTTCTGCAGCCCTGTGCCAGTGTCAGTAGTCTTGTGCCAGTGTCGGTAGTCCCAACGTTTTCCACCAGCGTGGCTTCAGGAAGTAAACGCACAATATACTGACTATTTTCGTATAATGATGGACTGTTGTTGTCGTCCACTGTAGCAGAACTTCGGCCTACGCTCTTATTTATTTTATTCTACTTTCTGTTCTATTTATATTCTATTTCATACATTTTCATCCTATCCTTTTGTTGAGAATTTCACACTCTGCGCTGTGAAAACGGTGCCGTGATGCGACAATGAAAGATCTTTATTCCAGTGTCACGTCGTGTCAGATATTCATAATATTCCCACAAAGTGGTTTAACCCTTTCACTGCGACAATACACAGAAGGTTAAGTTGCTATGAGACTTGCTGCATAGAGTCATGGCCGTACAAAATGGTCAGGTTTGACCTTTGAACCCCCAGCAGGTCTTTTGGTGTAATATTTGCTTAAAATACCACTCAAAACTAAATGCAACCAGGTGGTGGCGCCCCCTGGAGCCATTAGCTCTGGTGCTGCTGTCTGGACCTCTTGTTCTGTCCACTGATTGGTCTTTCATTCTGTCCATCTAGCCGTGCTCTACGAGCTGCTCTATACCAAGGTAATGGGCGTGGAGGAGGCGGAGCTAAGCCAAGCCCTGGAAGCCTTCCGGGTTGGAGGTCGTCGCTATAGGAACAGTCTGTCGGCCTGTAGTGATGGCGATATGGGCTATGACACGCCTGAAGACCGCACTCCCAGGTACCCCCGCTAACGAACCCCCCCCCGCTAACTAACCGCTCGCTAACTGACCGCCTGCTAACTGACCCCCTATCGGTGTCATAACTCGTTCAGTCATCCACTGGACAACTCTATAATCACTACATATAAATGCACGTTACCTTTTTGGAATCTGTAAGTATATATTTTGGACACAGAAGTAAGGTGGTGTAAAAAAAATATTTTGTGTATTTATATGAAGAATATCTGCTGATGTGCGGCCGGGTAGCGCAGCGGACTAAGCGTCTGTCTACCACCACAGAGACACTGGTCTCGAATCCGGCTGTCAGCGGTGCCTCCGGCTTGGTCGGTCGTCCATACTGACACAATTGTCAGCGGGAGGGAAGCCGGTGGGGTGGTATTCTGGTCGTTGTAAACTGCGACTCCTACAGGTCGGTCAGGGCGCCTGCACAGCGAGGAAGGGACCTGGGGGAGGTAGTGTGAGCCTCCCACGCGTTACACTCACCCAATGAAGAGTCCTCGCTGCCAGGTGAAAAGAGGCTGCTGGCTGTCTCCTATGTATCGGAGGAAGCATGTGATCGACTTCAGGGCTCCCTAGAACGGCAAGTAGGAGGCAAATGCGCGCAACGACCAGGAAGGGGAGGGGGGAATTGTCATAACGACTAAAATTGGGATGGGAGGAAAATATCCCTGATATCGGCATCGGTCCCAAACATCCAGTATCGGTCGGGCTCGAATCGCTGACTCTTTGAAGCCCAAAAGTTATTCATGAATCCCTAGTTTTAAAGCAGTATGTCCAGTAGGGTGCGTTGGTTTTGCTCCCTCAGAGAGGAGTGGGAGCTCAATGGAGGAGGAGCTGATGAGAAGCCCAGAGCTGCACCAGAAGACTGCAAGCTGGTGAGATGTTCTGACTCCTGACGCATGGAACGTTTCACACTTTAACCCTTTCACTGTCACACGACAGCCGGTTAACCCTTTCACTGTGACAATACAGAAGGTTAGCCCTTTGCTATCACACGACCGACGGCGATGCTCCATCATTAGCTCTGCGGATGCGGATGCGGAGCTAATGATGGAGCATCGCCGTCGGTTGTGTGATAGTATAGGGTTAACCTTCTGTCGTGTGGCAGTGAAAGGGTTAAAACGTAATCCTTTAGTATTTAATTCAATTTCTGAAATGAAGAAAAGAGATTTAATATAATTCTCACAGTCTACTATCATGCACTCTTCCACTAATTAATCTGCCTCGCCTATATTACTACCTACTATGCTAATGTCTCTACTACTACTATGCACTAAACACTGCAGCACCCAAGTATCAACGTCGTTACTCAGCTGATAGAGTTGAACCCTTCCTGCTGACTTAAAGGAAAACTCCAACATTTTGGGAAATTAGCTTATTTGCCATCTACCCTGGAGTTAGACACGAAGATACATACCCTTTTTCTTCTCTGTGCATGGAGTAGGAAGACGTGCACCGTTAGCCTAGCTTAGCGTCAGTCACTGGAAGTAGGTTCCTCCATTAGCCTAGTTCCCAACGTCTTCCTACTCCTACTGCATGCACAGAGAAGAAAAAGGTATGCATCCTCTTGTCTAACTCCAGGGTAGATGGCAAATAAGCTCATTTCCCAAAATGTTGGAGTGTACCTTTTAAGATCATCCTTTATTAAAATGATCCTTAGATTATCTTGTCGTACAGAACCTTTTAATCACTTTGGATAAAAGCGCTCGGCTAACTGACTAAATGTAAATGTATTCATCGGTCTGTCTAGATCAGTGGTCACTAGGCCTGCCACGATAACACATTTTGCTGGGCGATTAATTGCCCCCAAAAATATCGCGATAAGCGATATTATTGCGACCGGTTAGAATTTTTTTGAGATTTATTTCCCAAAACTTTTATTTTGAAGCCCACCGCTCCGTCTTTTCCGGTGTTTAAGACTTTTATTTTGAAGCCCACCGACCGGACCGGAAGTATTGTTGTGATTATCCTAGCCAACAACTTGTCTCGTCCGGTTGTGTTTTTTAGTTTTAACGTTAGCTACTAACGTTAGATGCAGCTACTACAGGCAATCAACGATGAGGAGGAAGTGTCAAAGCAGTATTATAATAGAATAGCTGTGGTGCGTAGGCACTGCAGCACGACTCGAAAACGACCTGCTATAATAAATTAATTCATGTTTAACTTGTCCCCGTCTCCAGTCCTTTGACTAGCCCCACCCGTTCATTGTAAACAATGATGCATGTAATTGTATTAACGTTATTCTGTGTTATTCTAACGTTACACTACAAATAACGCTACTTGGTTAAAAGGAGCAACACTATTGAGAAATGTAGTTAAGCTATGTGGTGTTGCCCCACGGAGCTCCTGTGCTGTGCTGTAGTAAAGCCAGCGGCCCGCCTCCCAACACGGACAGTGACTGACAAGGGGCACTGGTTCCGCCTCATTAAAACAAACGCGCAAATAGCAATTAATCGCGCCCGTCAAAATCATTGCATTCATTTTAATTATCGCGGCAATTAATCGATTTATTGCTTATCGCGGCAGGCCTAGTGGTCACCAACCCGTCGAATGCGATCGACTGGTCGATCTTTGAGACTTTCCCTGTAGATCTTTCCCTGAAATTTCTTTTTTTTAGCTCTTTCCCTGAGAGTCCACATTACAGTTCTACTTTTGTTTTGATGTGAAAAGTGATGCTGCATAAGATGACTGCACTTAGGACTGACTGAGAAAGTACACATTACAGTTCTACTTTATAAAATGCTAATTGTAAATATGTTTGTCAATGTTAATAATATGAGAGTCCACATCACAGTTCTACTTTTGTTTTGATGTGAAAAGTGATGCTGCACTTAGCACTGACTGCACTTAGCACTGACTGAGAAAGTACACATTACAGTTCTACTTTATAAAATGCTAATTGTAAATATGTTTGTCAATGTTAATAATATGAGAGAGTCCACATTACAGTTCTACTTTTGTTTTGATGTGAAAAATGATGCTGCATAAGATGACTGCACTTAGCACTGACTGAGAAAGTACATATTACAGTTCTACTTTGACGTTTTAATGTTGGACCAAAGCATTGCATGCAATTAGAATACAGGCAAATAAAAGTCATTTAGTTTAAAGTACAATCTCTTCTCTCAACGCTTCAATAGGTAGATCTTGCCTTCACCAAAAAATAAATAAAAAAGTGATCTTGGGCTTAAAAAGGTTGGTGACCACTGGTCTAGATCTTTAATGGCAAACCATTTCACCTCAGTCTGTTGTTTTAATTTAACCTGTTAAGCCCTACCCCTATTTTCTGAAGATCCGCCTAAAAATACATACCTAAGTAAATGGAAGATTGCTCCACTTCTACTTGGTATCTAGGGACATCTATGGATCTCAGGGAATGTATTCCCAGTGTCAGAAATATTGTGTCTGTTACTAGGCTTGAGTAAATTGTGATGAAACGAAGGAGAATATAAATTATGATTTTTCTTTGCATCTTTAACACCATGCTAAAAATGACCAGACATGAAAAACTGCCACTGAGCTCGTTCAGCACATTCTTGAGATCATGTGTACAAAAAATCGAAGCAAATTAATAAAGGCAAGATGATTAAACGGAAGGTTTTGTAGATGCAGTACTGAATTCTGCCATCCGGACACATGCTATATACCCAACTCGCACATCCATGGATCGGGCCAAATCTCCTCTTTCAAATGGCAGAGTTCAATTTGGATTTAGTATCTCCAGGCATGCAGCAAGAACCGTCAATGAAATCTACTGTACAGTATGTACAGTTCCTTCTTTTTTTTATCCACTTTTTCTCCTTATTTTTCTATTTTTCTCCCATCCCAATTTCGTGTTTCCAATTCCCTCCCCTGTCTTGAACGTTGCTCGACTATGCCCCCCACTGGTCGGTTGTAGGGAGGATAGAAGCCTTGCATCACGTGTTCCCTCCGGCACACGAGGAGGCAGCCTGAGGAGGCAGCCTGTCTCATCTTTTCACCGGCCAGCGCCGACTCATTGGCGAGGTGTAACGTGTGGGAGGCTCACACTACCCCCGCCACTTCCTGTCTCTGCTGTGCAGGCGTCCCCCAACCGACCTGTAGGAGTCGCTGTCCACAACGTCCAAATCCCCACCCATCGACTTCCACCCGCTAACGTTTGAATTATACAAAAATATACATACAATACAATGTGGAATTATATATGCAATATAAGGTGGAATTATTCAGAAATATACACAAGTATATTTTAGTTGTTTATTTAACAATTTGGTGGAAAAAACAGTCAAAGTTAATTCAATATAGATATTTTTTTAAGGGGTTTAAAATACATGTGGTTCTTATACATACCCATCTCGCCAGGGTACTGCTCCGGTCGGTAGCATCCGGCAGGTCCTTTACGACTCGGAGTGCCGACGGCCAAACGAGCCAGTATGACGGCCGGCCCAAGCCGGAGGCAATGCCGACACCCGGATTCGAGACCGGAGTCGCTCGCATTGGTGATGAGCGCAATCTCTGCTACGCCACCCAGCCGCTATACAGTTCCATTCTTATAATGGATATGGCTCTGCCATTTTGGATCGGATTGCAACAGGGATTGTTGCTAAATGTTCACAGAAGGTAGACTCACTAACTGCACTCCAATCTATGCCAATAACGTTCAGTTTTGTCATACAAGTAATTTGCTTGCAGGAAGCTAGAATCGGCTGGGTAATGTCGTTTTTAGAAATGTCAACGCTCATTGAGAGCTCTGGTCTCTGGATGCCTTCTCGTATGACTACATTCGGCGACGCAACGCTAATTAAAAATGTGGATATTCGCTAAATTATAAACTCATTCCATGAACTAATCTCACTACACTTTACCCTATTGGTAAACAAACATATTGTTGAAAATATACACAGACTGCTGTTTTGACAGAAATATGGTCTTTACTCTTGGCTACATTTGAAGAAGAAAAAAATGGAACCCCACATTTTAGGAGTTTTTTTTATACCTTGATATGCTTTATTTTTATTCTCATCTGTAGCAGCCCCCCCCTCCCTCCAGACTATCGTTGCCCTACAAGGTGTTGAAGTCCCTGGACGGGGAGCTGTACCGGAACGTGGAGTTTGACGTGTGGCAGGACGCGCGGAAAGGTAACGTGGGGTTTGACGTGTGGCAGGACGCACAGAGAGGTAACGTGGGGTTTGACGTGTGGCAGGACGCGCGCAAAGGTTACGCGGGGTTTGACGTGTGGCAGGACGCACGGAGAGGTAACGTGGGGTTTGACGTGTGGCAGGACGCACGCAAAGGTTACGCGGGGTTTGACGTGTGGCAGGACGCACGGAGAGGTAACGTGGGGTTTGACGTGTGGCAGGACGCACGGAGAGGTAACGTGGAGTTTGACGTGTGGCAGGACGCACGGAGAGGTAACGTGGGGTTTGACGTGTGGCAGGACGCGCGGACAGGTAACGTGGGGTTTGACGTGTGGCAGGACGCGCGGAGAGGTAACGTGGAGTTTGACGTGTGGCAGGACGCACGGAGAGGTAACGTGGGGTTTGACGTGTGGCAGGACGCGCGGACAGGTAACGTGGGGTTTGACGTGTGGCAGGACGCGCTGAGAGGTAACGTGGGGTTTGACGTTGCGTTCTTTTTTTCTCGTTAGTTTTTTGTGTTTTCGTTTTCTACGGTATCCCTCTGAAACCAGGAGCAGAACGTACCAGAGACACATGGTATTTTTTTGCGTTTCTTTTTTTTCTTTAGTTTTTTTGCGTTTTCGTTTTAGTTTGTTCCTTTTTTTTATTTTTTTATTAGTTCGTACATTTTTTTGCATCCTTTTTTGCGTTCGTTTTTTTCCGTTCGTTTTTTTGCGTTTTCGTTTTAGTTCGTTTTTTTTTGTGTTTTTTTCTTTTTCGTTTTAGTTCGTACATTTTTTTTGCGTTCGTTTTTTTCCGTTCGTTTTTTTGCGTTTTCGTTTTAGTTTGTTCTTTTTCATTTGCGTTTTTTTTTTTGTTTTAGTTTGTTCGTTTTTTTGCGTTTTCGTTTTTGAGGCCTCCTCATCATCATCAGAGAGGAGCTGAGAGACAGAGAGCCAGGCCGTTTTAGTTCGTACATTTATTTGCGTTCGTTTTTTTCGTTCGTTTTTTTGCGTTTTCGTTTTAGTTCGTTCTTTTTTTTCGTTTTAGTTAGTTAATTTCTTTGCGTTCTTTTTTTTGCGTTTTTTTTGTTTTTAGTTCGTACATGTTTTTTTGCGTTGGTTTTTTTGTTTTCGTTTTGTACGGACACACCCCCACCTGCAGGGAGAGAGAGGGTTAATGAGGGCTGACACACCCCCTCCTGCAGCAGGGAGAGAGAGGGTTAATGAGGGCTAACACACCCCCTCCTTGACGTGTGGCAGGACGCACGGAAAGGTAACGCGGGGTTTAACGTGTGGCAGGACGCGCGGAGAGGTAATGTGGAGTTTGACGTGTGGCAGGACGCGCGGAGAGCTAACGTGGAGTTTGACGTGTGGCAGGACGCGCGGAGAGGTAACGTGGAGTTTGACGTGTGGCAGGACGCGCTGAGAGGTAACGTGGGGTTTGACGTGTGGCAGGACGCGCGGACAGGTAACGTGGAGTTTGACGTGTGGCAGGACGCGCGGACAGGTAACGTGGGGTTTGACGTGTGGCAGGACGCGCTGAGAGGTAACGTGGGGTTTGACGTGTGGCAGGACGCGCAGAGAGGTAACGTGGCTGTCTGTCGCCACATTCCCTTCAACGCTGGATGTCGGAAGGTTCCCAGTTTGAACTTCTCCAATTATGACTCCATGTAGTTTATCTATGGGAGAACCATAGCTATGCAAGATGTCTACTTGATTACAACTAACACTATGTAGAACAAACGGGGAAACTGTCCAGACCCACGGTGCAACAAACGTTATGAGCCGTCTGTTGTGGAATGAAGACTGTGTTGGTTACCTGCTGTGAGTGTGTGTGTGTGTGTGTGACTACTACAGGTGAGTGTCTGTATTGTCATCTAGGTTAATTTAATCTATTATTTTAGGGATGCTCGATATTGGCTTTTTTACCGATGCCGATATACCGATATTTGCCAACTCTTAATTTCCGATCAACCGATACCGATATATGCAGGGTTTCCCCCCCCAAAAATTTAATAATTTCAGGTAATTAACATTACATCTCTTATTAATTAACACAACATTATGCATACTTTTGACAATAAATAAAATCAGAATTTGTTCTTACTTGCTTGCCTGGGTAAATAAAGGTTATAGAAATGTAAAAAAAAAGAAAAAAAAAAGAAAAAAAAATTGTAAACCGATACAGATATTTTCTGATATCACATTTTAATCTATTATTATTCTATTATACCAACAGAGATGCAGAAAACGGACTACATGGTGTTTGCTGGCAGACAGTACTTCCTGGGAGACAAGTGTCAGGTAGTCTGTCTATCTCTCAATCTGTCCATCTTTCTCGCTCTGTGTATATAGTTAATGTGTGTGTATATAGTTAGTGTGTGTATATATAGTTAGTGTGTATATAGTTAGTGTATATATATAGTGTGTGTGTGTATATAGTTAGTGTGCGTGTATATTTGTGTGTGTATATATAGTTAGTGTGTGTATGTATATATAGTTAGTGTGTGTGTATATAGATAGTGTGTGTATATATAGTTAGTGTGTGTATATATAGTTAGTGTGTGTTATGTGTGTGTATCAGGTGCGACTGGAGCCAAAGGGAAAGTATTTTAACGCCTTCATCCAGGAGGTCGGGACTCATCCCTCAGCAGCGACGGTCTTCATCGAAGAACTAGGGGAGAAGTAAGACACACACACACACACTTTAGACAACTAGCTTAAAGGTGCTATAGACAACTAGCTTAAAGGTGCTATAGACGACTAGCTTAAAGGTGCTATAGACTACTATCTTAAAGGTGCTATAGACGACTAGCTTAACCCTTAGAAGTCTAACCTAAATAGCTCCTCCTCCTGAGAATTTCCCCCTTTTTTTTTGTTACATAATATAAAATTACAGATTCATACCTTCAAAATAAGCCATCAATTGTCAAATTTGAGACGATAGTTTTCAATCAATGTCCTATCAAACATTCTGGTAAAATCCTAACACCTTTTCAGTATAGGACTTTGAACTAGATCCAAGTTCATTCAGCTATCTGATGAGAGAACTACACTCCCAGAATTCAATGTGATCATTGTCACTAGAACCATTTCACACCTGGAGCAAAGGCCCAGTCATTCCTTTGTTATTCCAGTGAATGGACCCAGCAGGAGGCCTAGCCTAGCGACAAGCGGCCACTACATAGTTGGGTATTGAAAAAATGCTCATATCCAAAAGTAGTAGATAGATAGATATAGGTCATACATGTAGGTATGCACTTGTCCTAATATACTAACCTACACTGTAGCACTCAACACGATGAACATTGTTACTCAGCTGATAGAGGTGTGCCCTTCCTCAATAAAGCCAGAGAGAGAGAGAGAGAGAGAGATAGAGAGAGAGAGATGGTATTTACAGTACTGTACCATATCACATACCATATCACCTTTTGCAGCATACCATGATTACTTATATTGAGATGTTTCAGTACAGTGGATGGTACAGTATATACAGTAAAGTACAGTATATATAGTACTGTAAGAAAAAGAAGCAAACCAATAACAATTTGTGGTTGTATTTCTCTAGAATGAGAGAGAGAGAGAGAGAGAGAGAGAGAGAGAGAGAGAGAGAGAGAGAGAGAGAGAGAGAGAGAGAGAGAGAGAGAGAAAGAAAGAAAGAAAGAAAGAAAGAAAGAAAGAAAGAAAGAAAGAAAGAAAGAAAGAAAGAAAGAAAGAATTATTATTGCAGCGATTTTCACTGTTGACTTTTATTTTACTGGCCATCTTTGAACATGCCATATTTTTCTACTAACTGCCTGCTGGCAAAACTATGCTACTCGCTACAGTACCTGCAGATTAGACTACCTGTATATGTGCTGTCAACTCTCGCTCTGACTCCAACCCGTTGAAAGAGACAACACGCATTTCGTGAAGACCCGCCCTACTCTGCCTCTGATTCGCAGACTGTGGGTGGGGGGGCGGGATTCTGACGGGACTCTGAATATGATTGGACCAAAGCAGTAGACAGACACAGGCAGTTGGAGAAGTGCAGGCGGACAGACAGGGAGCTTGCAGAGGAGATAGCGGAGAATTTCGAGGATACCTGCTATACGCACTGATGACAGGATATATTTCCTTCCACTTGGTATCACTCTCGAATCACGTTTCAACCACTAACGTTGCTGCCATGAGCCTTCGCTATGGTAGCCTACAAGTGATAAAATAAATAAAACGCCCAACTCGCTGTACAAGAAATTCCTTCTGTGTGTGTGTGTGTGTGCTCTACTGGGCGCACCTTTCTACTCTAGAAAACTGCGAGATAACTCATCATAACTCGTACACACAAGCACTCTGTCTCTACTCATACAGTAGTTGATGTTTTAGCGCGACGTGGGTATATACACGGGCGAGGATGAAAAGCATGTTAGACTACTTTTTATTCATAAGTTAACGTTCCGTCGGGTCCGCGTGTATTCTCGAGAATGATAATAATAATAATGCAGGACCTCTTCAGATTATATTATCAACGACAGACAGTGATAAACACAACCCCCCCCCCCTCTCGCGCTGAAGAATATGCATATTAGATCACTCAGTGATTAACACCTATGCGCTGTGTGTGTGTGCGCGCGTGCATGTACGTGACGCGTTGTAGTTTCGGGGGAATACAGGGATATTTAGAACTATACAATTGAGCAAGAATTAAACATATTTACAAGTCGTATTATGTTTAGCAAGTAAGGATACATATAGATTACACTATTATGCACTCGAAATTGTCTTTGTGCTATTTTTACAGATTTTTGAAAAACGGGACTTCCTGAGCATTTGTGAGAGATTCTAATTCTTTTGTTCTCCGCCCACGGGAGCAATAGGCCCCGTTGACTTCTAAGGGTTAAAGGTGCTATAGACCACTAGCTTAAAGGTGCTATAGACTACTATCTTAAAGGTGCTATAGACGACTAGCTTAAAGGTGCTATAGACCACTAGCTTAAAGGTGCTATAGACAACTAGCTTAACCTCTTAAGCCCTATTTTCTGAAAATCCGCCTAAAAATACATAAGTAAATGGAAGATTGCTCCACTTCTACAAGGCTCATTTGCATGTTCTTGGTATCTAGGGACATCTTTTTTTTTTATCCACTTTTCCTCCCATTTTCTATATTTTTCTCCCTTCCCAATTTCGTATCATCCAATTCAACCCTCCCCTGTCACGAACGCTGTTTCTTGCCTCCCACAAGCCGGCTGCAATGTGGACTAAGTCATACATAGCACAAGTCCCCTCCGGTACTTGAGGTAACAGCAGTCGCATCTTTTCAACTGCGCAGCTCGATCTCTCAGTGGCGAGGAGTAACGCGTGGGAGGCTCACGCTGCCCCCGACACTTCCTGATTCTACTGCGCAGGCGCACCAACCGACCTGTAGGAGTCGCTGTCCACAACGCCCGATCCCCACCCATCAGTTTCCCACCCCCTAATACAGCCAATGTGTATTAGTACGGACGACCAGCTAAACTGAAAGCAAATGTGGAGCGCTGGGCTCGAACAGGCAAGCCCAGCGTCTCCAGATTTCGTGGCGAGCGCCTTGCCCACTATGCCACGCAGCCGCCCGTATCTAGGGACATCTATGGATTTCGTACATTTTTCTTTTTGTTGCTTTATAATTCCATTAATGCAACAAACTGTGCTATAAGTATAAAGTATAATAAATCGCAAATTACTTTGGGTATGCAATTGTCAGGCGTTTTATGCTTATGTGGGGTATGCTTGGGGATATATAAAACGTTATACACTGTTATCTTCATTTTAACACATTGACAGCCACGCTTCTATCCATCAATGTATGATCACTGCCACCAGTCTAAGCCTATGGAGATGTTCACCTTCTTTGCAGGGCTATAACTTTTTAAATTGTATTGCTAAATTGACATTACTATGGCCCATTCAACATCGATTATCTATCGTTGTAGGAACGTTGTACTTTTTCATTCATAGATTCTTCCAAAAATAGCTTCTAGAATATAAGTGTTTTATCGTTTTCTGCAGTAATTCATAGAACGTGAGTTATAGGCATAAACGCATATATAGATTATCAACTGCCGTTTATTGCGATACACGCTATATAAAAAAATGCAACTGTACATGATTCTAAACGTTATGACTTATCATGCACGGATGAAAGGGGGGGGGGGGTCGTTTATAATTCCGTGATCGTCAGTAAATTCTTTATGATGTATGGGTGATATATTGATAAGAGCGGTTTGCATTGAAAAGAATAAACAATCAAGCTGAAAGTAACGTTACTGTCCTCTTACCGTTCGCCGATGAGACTGGAGGAAAAAGATCCCACTTATTTGACGTCGATCGACTAGATCCATTTCCGGTTTGTATGGCGCAATAAACGCCCAAATCATATCGATTGAGTTATGGCAGCGATCCATTGCACGCCAGTGTGTGTCTATAGTCTCACAACGATATGTGACTGCCGGACGGATTTCCCAGATGCACCGAGATCACCAGATGCACTTCCGGTTGTAACTCGCCCGATCATCCACCAGGCGGCGGTATTGAGGCGTTGCACTGTTGTGCAGAGTCCCACTGTATCAGCAGAGGCTGGGTGGCGGAATTATGAATGCCATGGCGAAAAAAATGAAATATGATCTCAATAACGTCGTACAGCGTGGTTTGGCAGAATTCGCATGACCAGCAAACCCGTCGTAAGCCGTTTTTGGCGGTCAATGTGTTAAGGGTAAATAGGTTGTGCGGCTCCCTGAGCCTTTTATTTTGTGGGAGGGGGGAAAAGTGGCTCTTTTGCTGACCCCTGCTCTAGCCAATCTGAAGCTAGTGTCTCTTGTCTCTTCAGACACTTGGTTGCTCTAGCCAATCTGAAGCTCTTGTCTCTTCAGACACTTGGTTGCTCTAGCCAATCTGAAGCTAGTGTCTCTTCAGACACTTGGTTGCTCTAGCCAATCTGAAGCTAGTGTCTCTTGTCTCTTCAGACACTTGGGTGCTCTAGCCAATCTGAAGCTAGTGTCTCTTGTCTCTTCAGACACTTGGGTGCTCTAGCCAATCTGAAGCTAGTGTCTCTTGTCTCTTCAGACACTTGGGTGCTCTAGCCAATCTGAAGCTAGTGTCTCTTGTCTCTTCAGACACTTGGGTGCTCTAGCCAATCTGAAGCTAGTGTCTCTTGTCTCTTCAGACACTTGGGTGCTCTAGCCAATCTGAAGCTAGTGTCTCTTGTCTCTTCAGACACTTGGGTGCTCTAGCCAATCTGAAGCTAGTGTCTCTTGTCTCTTCAGACACTTGGGTGCTCTAGCCAATCTGAAGCTAGTGTCTCTTGTCTCTTCAGACACTTGGTTGCTCTAGCCAATCTGAAGCTAGTGTCTCTTGTCTCTTCAGACACTTGGTTGCTCTAGCCAATCTGAAGCTAGTGTTTCTTGTCTCTCTTCAGACACTTGGTTGCTCTAGCCAATCTGAAGCTAGTGTCTCTTGTCTCTCTTCAGACACTTGGTTGCTCTAGCCAATCTGAAGCTAGTGTCTCTTGTCTCTTCAGACACTTGGTTGCTCTAGCCAATCTGAAGCTAGTGTTTCTTGTCTCTCTTCAGACACTTGGTTGCTCTAGCCAATCTGAAGCTAGTGTCTCTCTTCAGACACTTGGTTGCTCTAGCCAATCTGAAGCTAGTTTCTCTCTTCAGACACTTGGTTGCTCTAGCCAATCTGAAGCTAGTGTCTCTTGTCTCTTCAGACACTTGGTTGCTCTAGCCAATCTGAAGCTAGTGTCTCTTGTCTCTCTTCAGACACTTGGTTGCTCTAGCCAATCTGAAGCTAGTGTCTCTTGTCTCTTCAGACACTTGGTTGCTCTAGCCAATCTGAAGCTAGTGTCTCTTGTCTCTTCAGACACTTGGTTGCTCTAGCCAATCTGAAGCTAGTGTCTCTCTTGTCTCTTCAGACACTTGGTTGCTCTAGCCAATCTGAAGCTAGTGTCTCTCTTGTCTCTTCAGACACTTGGTTTCTCTAGCCAATCTGAAGCTAGTGTCTCTTGTCTCTTCAGACACTTGGTTGCTCTAGCCAATCTGAAGCTAGTGTCTCTTGTCTCTTCAGACACTTGGTTGCTCTAGCCAATCTGAAGCTAGTGTCTCTCGTCTCTCTTCAGACACTTTGTTGCTCTAGCCAATCTGAAGCTAGTGTCTCTCGTCTCTTCAGACACTTGGTTGCTCTAGCCAATCTGAAGCTAGTGTCTCTTGTCTCTTCAGACACTTGGTTGCTCTAGCCAATCTGAAGCTAGTGTCTCTTGTCTCTTCAGACACTTGGTTGCTCTAGCCAATCTGAAGCTAGTGTCTCTTGTCTCTTCAGACACTTGGTTGCTCTAGCCAATCTGAAGCTAGTGTCTCTTGTCTCTTCAGACACTTGGTTGCTCTAGCCAATCTGAAGCTAGTGTCTCTCGTCTCTCTTCAGACACTTGGTTGCTCTAGCCAATCTGAAGCTAGTGTCTCTTGTCTCTCTTCAGACACTTGGTTGCTCTAGCCAATCTGAAGCTAGTGTCTCTTGTCTCTCTTCAGACACTTGGTTGCTCTAGCCAATCTGAAGCTTGTGTCTCTTGTCTCTTCAGACACTTGGTTGCTCTAGCCAATCTGAAGCTAGTGTCTCTTGTCTCTCTTCAGACACTTGGTTGCTCTAGCCAATCTGAAGCTTGTGTCTCTTGTCTCTTCAGACACTTGGTTGCTCTAGCCAATCTGAAGCCGGTGAATCCTGTGCCGGCGTGGAGCGTCGGCACTCCGAGTCGTAAAGGACCTGCCGGATGCTACCGACCGGAGCAGTACCCTGGCGAGATGGGTATGTATAAGAACCACATGTATTTTAAACCCCTTAAAAAAATATCTATATTGAATTAACTTTGACTGTTTTTTTCCACCAAATTGTTAAATAAACAACTAAAATATACTTGTGTATATTTCTGAATAATTCCACATTATATTGCATATATAATTCCACATTGTATTGTATGTATATTTTTGTATAATTCAATGTATGTATATTTCTGTAACATTATATTGTATGTATATTTCTGTATAATAACACAGTATATTGTATATAATTCCATGTTATATTTGATGCATATTTCTGTAACGCATTATATTGTATGTATATTTCTGTATAATAACACATTGTATGTATATTAGCACGTTATATTTCTGTATAATAACAACACATTGTATGTATATTAGGGCTGCACGATTAATCTATTTTAAATCGAAATCGCGATTTGGAATGATGCAATTATCAAATCGCAAAATAATAGCTTTTTTTATTATTTTTTTTTACCAGGAAGTCCCATTGAGATACAAGATCGGTTTGGGAGAGGGAGGTAAGGGGTTTTAGATTGTGTTGTTAAGTTTAGACTTCAGAGAGGGAGAGTAAAGTACAGAAAAAAAGGTACCGTTGGGCACCGGTATCCATTCCCAGGTAAAAAGAAACATTTTCAGACTCGGTGTCCCGAACAGACCCATGCGTAGGCCAGATGCAAGCCGCATTTTACAATAAACATCTGTGGGGCTGCTTAAAAAAATATATAATTATAATCGCAAATTTTATCGCAATCGCAATATCTGTCCGAAAAATCGCAATTAGATTATTTCCCAAAATCGTGCAGCCCTAATGTATATTAGCACGTTATATTTCTGTATAATAACGCATATTGCATGTATATTGGCACGTTGTATTTCTGTATAACACATTATATTGTATGTATATTATTAGCATGTTATATTTCTGTATAACACATTATATTGTATGTATATTAGCACGTTATATTTCTGTATAACACATTATATTGTATATATATTAGCACGTTGTTATATTTCTGTATAACACATTATATTGTATATATATTAGCATGTTATATTTCTGTATAACACATTGTATTGTATGTATATTAGCACGTTATATTTCTGTATAACACATTATATTGTATATATATTATTAGCACGTTGTTATATTTCTGTATAACACATTGTATTGTATGTATATTAGCACGTTATATTTCTGTATAACACATTGTATTGTATGTATATTAGCACGTTATATTTCTGTATAACACATTATATTGTATATATATTATTAGCACGTTATATTTCTGTATAACACATTATATTGTATGTATATTAGCACGTTATATTTCTGTATAACACATTGTATTGTATGTATATTAGCATGTTATATTTCTGTATAACACATTGTATTGTATGTATATTAGCATGTTATATTTCTGTATAACACATTGTATTGTATATATTATTAGCATGTTATATTTCTGTATAACACATTATATTGTATGTATATTAGCATGTTATATTTCTGTATAACACATTATATTGTATGTATATTAGCATGTTATATTTCTGTATAACACATTATATTGTATATATTATTAGCATGTTATATTTCTGTATAACACATTATATTGTATGTATATTAGCATGTTATATTTCTGTATAACACATTGTATTGTATGTATATTAGCATGTTATATTTCTGTATAACACATTATATTGTATGTATATTAGCATGTTATATTTCTGTATAACACATTATATTGTATGTATATTAGCACGTTATATTTCTGTATAACACATTATATTGTATGTATATTAGCACGTTATATTTCTGTATAACACATTATATTGTATATATTATTAGCATGTTATATTTCTGTATAACACATTGTATTGTATGTATATTATTAGCACGTTGTTATATTTCTGTATAACACATTGTATTGTATGTATATTAGCATGTTATATTTCTGTATAACACATTGTATTGTATGTATATTAGCATGTTATATTTCTGTATAACACATTGTATTGTATATATTATTAGCATGTTATATTTCTGTATAACACATTGTATTGTATGTATATTAGCATGTTATATTTCTGTATAACACATTGTATTGTATATATTATTAGCATGTTATATTTCTGTATAACACATTGTATTGTATGTATATTAGCATGTTATATTTCTGTATAACACATTGTATTGTATGTATATTATTAGCACGTTATATTTCTGTATAACACATTGTATTGTATGTATATTAGCACGTTATATTTCTGTATAACACATTGTATTGTATGTATATTATTAGCACGTTATATTTCTGTATAACACATTGTATTGTATGTATATTAGCATGTTATATTTCTGTTTAACACATTGTATTGTATGTATATTAGCATGTTATATTTCTGTATAACACATTGTATTGTATGTATATTAGCATGTTATATTTCTGTATAACACATTGTATTGTATGTATATTATTAGCACGTTATATTTCTGTATAACACATTGTATTGTATGTATATTATTAGCACGTTATATTTCTGTATAACACATTGTATTGTATGTATATTATTAGCACGTTATATTTCTGTATAACACATTATATTGTATGTATATTAGCACGTTATATTTCTGTATAACACATTATATTGTATGTATATTAGCATGTTATATTTCTGTATAACACATTGTATTGTATGTATATTAGCACGTTATATTTCTGTATAACACATTATATTGTATGTATATTAGCACGTTATATTTCTGTATAACACATTGTATTGTATGTATATTATTAGCACGTTATATTTCTGTATAACACATTGTATTGTATGTATATTAGCACGTTATATTTCTGTATAACACATTGTATTGTATGTATATTATTAGCACGTTATATTTCTGTATAACACATTGTATTGTATGTATATTAGCACGTTATATTTCTGTATAACACATTATATTGTATGTATATTAGCACGTTATATTTCTGTATAACACATTGTATTGTATGTATATTAGCACGTTATATTTCTGTATAACACATTGTATTGTATGTATATTAGCACGTTATATTTCTGTATAACACATTATATTGTATGTATATTAGCACGTTATATTTCTGTATAACACATTATATTGTATGTATATTAGCATGTTATATTTCTGTATAACACATTATATTGTATGTATATTAGCATGTTATATTTCTGTATAACACATTGTATTGTATGTATATTAGCACGTTATATTTCTGTATAACACATTGTATTGTATGTATATTATTAGCACGTTATATTTCTGTATAACACATTGTATTGTATGTATATTAGCACGTTATATTTCTGTATAACACATTATATTGTATGTATATTAGCACGTTATATTTCTGTATAACACATTGTATTGTATGTATATTAGCACGTTGTATTTCTGTATAACACATTGTATTGTATGTATATTAGCATGTTATATTTCTGTATAACACATTGTATTGTATGTATATTAGCACGTTATATTTCTGTATACATGTTGTTTGTTTCTCCATCAGACGCAGAGTCTCGCGGGCAGCGTCACCATCGCCAGCGGTATTTCCGTAAGACGCGCGGAGGCAAGGAGCTCCTGATGGTGTCTTCGTACGGAGGGCGCCCCCCTCCCGCCCAGCCCGCCCTCCCCCCACGCTTCCAGCCCGCGCTCCCCACCCGCCACGGGCTGCACCCCCCGCCCCCTCCCCCAGGGGCCATGGCCTACGAGCCCTACGCCCCCCACCACCACCACCACCACCCGGCCAGACCACATCGCTACGGGCCCTCCAGGTAAGGCTGTTTCCCCGAAGCCTGTTTTTGGGATCCGAACTTCGTCAGGGTTTTTCGAATGGACATTCGAACCTTCGTTTAAATTTAAAAAAGAATTATTAAAAAATTTATAAAATGTAATTTATTTTTTTATAAATATTCTCAAACTAAATTCTCAATTTGAATAAAGTGATGAATCTTTTATTTTTTTTATTAAATCAACTTTATTTAATGAATATAACTCAGTTTTTAATACTATAATATTAGTGTGGCCTAATCTTTATCTGCAACTGTGAAGAAAAACCCCATTGGTTTAAACGGAATGAATAGACTCATAAAAAAGAAATAATAATAATAATAATTTTAAATTCTAATGTTTATTTTAGAATTCGAATGCCAACGTAACGAACGAAGGTCCGAAAGTTTGGGCTCAGCCCTACCTCCTGGAGGTAGGGGACTGGTTCTGAGGCGTCCTGACCCGGTCTTAAATTACCCTATTTCAATGGTCATTTCACTGTCTTAACCTCTTAAGCATTGGGCAAAAATGGGGATCGTTTTTTTATAATTCTTTTTACTATTGCATACCCAAAGTAATTTGCGATCTATTCTTGAAACGATTATAGCACATGCATGAGTCTGGTCTCTTTTGAAAGGAAACATTCTGAACTTTCTTCCACAGCAGGAAGAATCACCAGTCAGTGCTAATGTAATAGAGTTAGAGGTTTGAACACACTGCAATACAAGTTTATTTTTGTTTGAATTACCTTGCAAACAGATGCCTCTTATAGGTTTCAGCATATAGGTATGACATGGAAAACACTCACATTCACCAATACTCTCTTATATTTTTATTATACTGTCTGTTAACACATTGAGTGCCACGCCCCTCCGGGAAGTGACCACTTCCGTGCCGTCCATTAACCCCATGTAAACGTAGTTGTACTTTGTAGGCCTAAACCTATATTTTATAGTATAGCTATGGGTCTAATAACGCCGTCGAGTCTTATTGAGCTGCTTCTGGTCAACGTGCAAAAAACAGATTCTTTTTTCATCCGTACATTTCCGTTTTATACCGTTTTGAATATGAACATAGTCCGGCGGCTTCTGAGCAATTCCAGGGAAAAGACACAAACAGCGTTTTTGTGTAATTCAATAAACATGTTGTAATTTTTCGCCTGATTATCGAATCTTTCTGAAATCAACGCTAGATCATCACTATTATCCTTTGTCGTGCACGCATGTGATTTAGACCGGCGCGCCCCCCCCCCCCCCCCCCCCCCCCCCCCTCCTGCAACCCAACGGAAAACAGCTATAACACAGATGGCTATAATAATAGTAATGCAGGTCCTCTTTAGGAGTCTTTATTTGGCATGCAACAAACTGGACATGCAATTGGAGCGGCGCACACACACCAGGATACACACACACGCATGCATTGTCTTTTTCTCAGTCGCCGATGCGATTGAGTCTCTGCGCCTAACCCACGCTAGCTTCAATCGCAGTAGAAATAAATATCAGATCAACGCAAGCTTTCATAATATGGTGTCCTTACCTGGTCTCTGAAGTAATGAAAAAAAAAGAATCCAATAATCTCATCGCCATTCCAGTTATCCACAGCGATGGTGCCTCCGACGTTGTTGGACATTGCTCTTCAACTGGCGGGGTCAGTAGTCCAAAGCATCCCTACAAGCGTGTGTTTTACCGGAGTGTTTAGGACCCGCCCCCATGCCACAGCTCGGTAGAGAAAAGAAACCAACCCGTTTCTAACGGGGTGCATTACTGGCCGAAGGCATTAGAGGGCGGTATAATACCGTCTGCCAGCTCAGACACACTCGGAACAGTATGCACAAGGTGCCCCGCTGAATTATGAATGGCAATAGATGATAAAAGAAATACCGTGACAGAAACGTAGATCTACGTGAACGGCAGTCGATGTGTTAAGAGAGAAATTATTTTATACTAATGAAAATATAGATAATTATCGATATCGACCGATATGAAAAATGTTATCGTGATATAATTTCTGGCCATATCGCCCAGCCCTACGTTGAAGCATTTCACTGTAATGTACTGTATAATATGTGACTAAATAAATTTGATCAGCCCTTTTATCAGCCAGCGACCCCCCCCAGACAAACAAATGTTTGTTGCAACTAGCTGAGCTTTTTCCTGATAAAAACGAAATTCAGCGATATTATATATACATATAACACTCACACAAATATACATGTGATAATTATGAAAGCTAAACTAAAACGTTTATATAGAAACACAGTAATATATAATACATTACTCAAGTGTGTTAAAATTTGATTCAGAGTCGACCTCTGAATGTCTGGGGCGCACCACGTAACGCACTGCGGTGCAACGCGGCCGTCCCGGGTTCCGAATGTCTCCTCCCCATATCTTCTCCCATCCTTCCTCTCTGCAGGGCCGGATTAACGACCAGGCCGTTTGGGCCGCGGCCCGTGGGCCTCTAGTGACGAGGGGCCTCCAAATAATTTTTAGTTTTTTTTCTTCTTCATTTTTTTAGTTTTGAGATCGATGTCATACTGTGACACTGAAATGAGAAAATATTTCATCAACTAAAATATTTCATCAACTAAAATATTTCACCAACTAAAATATACAGTACGTCACACCCCGCGCCTCTCCCTGCCGTCTGCAAGTGGCTAATCTTGAGTTTTCAACCCCCCAGTAAGCTAACCATGGATAAATCCAAAAAAAGGAAAGTCTGAGGAAAATAGAGGGTTTAATTCAGCGTGGACAGATTAATTTGCTTTCACGACTAACGATGCAGGCTTACCTGTAGCCTATGCCTGATATGTGGTGCGAAATTTGCGAACAACGAAAAATTTACTTTTTATTTTATAGATTTTCCACAAATAAGGGAAGGACTCAAATAGAGCTGCATAGTTCAGGGTTTTATTTCAAAGTAGGTTTACAGATGCCAGTGTTTTTTCTCCTTTTCTGTGTTTAATTTCAAGTTTCTTTATTAGTTGTCATACAGAGGTACAGAATACTTTTATACAAAATGCTTCTTTCTGTTACGCTCCAGAGACTGTGCTAGACAAAAATAGATAAGTAGGTCTACACATGGTAGTCTTTTTTCAAAGTGGCCTACTTTTTATTTTATAAATGTTCCACAAATAAGGGAATATTTCAGGGGTTTATTTGTCGGTCTACAGACACCAGTGTTTTGTCTCCTCTTCTGTGTTATATTTAAAAATAGGTCCACACAGCCAGTATTTTTTTCTCCTCTTCCTAAGAGTTTGAGGTTTTCCTTTGTTATAACAGGTAAAAACGGCAATAAAAAGTCAATCTTTCTTTTTGTTGCTTTATAATTCCATTAATGCAACAAACTGTGTTGTATTAATAAATCGCAAATTACTTTGGCTATGCAATTGTCAGGCGTTTTATGCTAAATGTGGGGTATGCTTGGGGATATATAAAACGCATCTCTCTCTACTGGTTCAATTAATGTAGAAAAGTAGAAAAACTTTTCACTATAAAAACAAACTGGATAGTTGATGATAATAAACATTTAACTTCATTAGCTGAACTATTCTAAAATCATTTAAGCCATTCTCCTTTTCTGTGTGTGTGTGCACGTGTCTCATATCTGGTCTGACATCAGAGGAGTTTGATAGTATTTACGGAGGATTGCCAGATAATGTTGATATTTAAACACAAAAAAAATTATAATACAAAATAAATATACATGATCATGAAACATAAAAAAAATTGTTGTAGGAACAGTTTGGGAGAGGGAGGTAAGGGGTTTTAGATTGTGTGTTGTGAAGTTTAGACTTCAGAGAGGGAGAGTAAAGTACATAAAAAAGGTACCGTTGGGTACCGGTATCGATTCCTGGGTAAAAAGAAACATTTTCAGACTCTATCCCGAACAGACCCACCGCGTGGCCAGATGCAAGCCGCATTTTACAATAAACCTCTGTGGGGCTGCTTTAAAAAATATATTATAATCGCAAATGTAATCGCAATATCTGTCGGAAAAATCGCAATTAGATTATTTCCCAAAATCGTGCAGCCCTAATGTGAGGTAAGGAATCGGTTACCAGTCTTGGGGTAATCAGATGTATTTTTCACATATCTTAAAGGGGCTATGCGTTATAAATGTCATTTTTCAGTCTCTAGCATTGTATTATAGTAATGGGAGTTCGTATCAATGTGTTTTTGGGCCTAAATACTATATTGACGAATTCCTCAGCTACAGCCCATCCCCTGTTTGCCTCTAGTAAATCAGGTCATGTTGATTTGACGACCTGGTGCACGTCACAGGGCGCTGTTTATAGCGCACGGTGATGTGATTGGCTCTGTGGTTTTAGTAATGCCCGCCTCCATTCTTCGACAGACAGACCGGCGTTAGCTCTCGGGACTCGGGAGCGATCGCTAGCTAGTTAGCACCAGCCGGGGCCGGCGTTAGCAACCGGGGGCGTCGCGGAGCATTCAGCCTGCTGGCTACCTAGATCCACTTCAACCAGCGTCGCGGAGCATTCAGCCTGCTGGCTACACAGCTTGTCGGTGTGCTAATAGCCTCTGCAAGCTAACGGTAGCTGGCTCCAGGCTATTAGCACATCGACAAGCTGCTGGAGCTCCCGACGCTCGGCTGGTTGAAGTGGATCTAGGAATGCTCCGCGACGCTCCCGGTTGCTATCATGTGCAGGTCCTCTTCTCAGACCTGTGTACTGCACACGCATCATGCAAGCTACACATCGCTGCATGTTGATCAATGGTGGCCCACTCGGTGCATCACAGTGGGCTACTATTGTGCTAACAACAACCGCGGTGTCCGGCTTGTCGGCCGGCATGAGTGCTCGATTTAAAATGGTTCTCTCCTCTTTGTATACCTTTGTCCTCACAAGTATTCTGCCAGGGAACTTATGGATACGACAATAGTAGTAGTTATAAGGTGTTTGATCATTGTGTCGTTGTACATATTGTGTATACACCGTTAGAAGCTAACGTAGCTTAGCTTGGTAGCTATTGTGCTAACAACATACCCCGACGTCTAGCTTGTTAGCCGGCATGAATGCCCGATTTAAAATGGTTCTCTCCTCTTCGTATACCTTTTTCCTCACAATTATTCTGCCAGGGAACTTATGGACACGACAATAGTAGTAGTTATAAGGTGTTTGAGCTTGTAACGTTACTTAGCTCATAGCTATCGTTTGAGCTTGTAACGTTAGTTAGCTCATAGCTCTCGTGTACCACGATAGCTATGAGCTAACTAACGTTACAAGCTCAAACACCTTATAACTACTACTATTGTCGTGTCCATAAGTTCCCTGGCAGAATACTTGTGAGGACAAAGGTATACAAAGAGGAGAGAACCATTTTAAATCGGGTATTCATGCCGGCTAACAAGCTAGACGTCGCAGCATGTTGTTAGCACAATAGTAGCCCACTGTGATGCACCGAGTGGGCTACTATTGATCAACATGCAGCGACATGTAGCTTGCATGGTGCAGTGCTTTGCCCCACAGGTCTGAGAAGAGGACCTGTGGTACCCTTGACTGAGATTTCATAATCAAAACTGTTAGATCAACCCTGAAAACTGAAAATATCTGTGGTAATAGTTCATAACATGGACTCTCAGAGTGATGGAACCTATGTTAGCTTCTAACGGTGTATACACAATATGTACAACGACACAATGATTTACATTATTACAAATATGGTAACGTGGTTGTGGCTTTTACAAATAGTGGTAACATATATATATATAGATAGACAGTACTGCTACATCTCTATATTTATGACATACCATATTTGTATGTAACCTGAAACCTAAGGGGGGACCCTGATGTAAACAAGACGAAAGTCTTTCTCTGCTCTGCATCCCCTTAACAATTGTGTGTATTGAGCTGTACTGTATTGTACCCATTCTACAATCTGTTAATAAAGTTTTCAATCAATCAATCAATCAATAAGACCTCCACCTGGATGGAATGACGGGGAGATGGGCGGAGCTATTTGGTGGGTGGCTGTCACTCAAAGTGTGGGTGGAGCCAAGCCAATAATAGCCTGCTTTCATGAGGCTGAAAAATGCTGGTTTTGAGTACAAGATTAGAAATATAAAACAATGATTATTTTTGGAATAAAAATTACACATGTGTTACATAGACTCACAGGAAGTGTGTAAAGTTGCCCAAATAGTGCTAGGAATAGCACTGCATGACACCTTTAACGTGTGTGTGCGTGTATGACGTTAGCGCTGACCAGGAAATAGATAATACATTTTTCAGCCCGCTTCTCTAGCGTGCATAAGTACACGTATACTATCGATAATCTAGCGTTTATTTGAAAACGATTCATAAATCAGCCAGAAAATGACAACGTGTTTTCCAGTAAAGGGCTATTATCACGGAATCATTTTTTTTCACTTCTGTTTTTCGAAACGGTATAAAACAGAAATGTACCAATGAGAAAAACAATCCGTTTCGTACATGTTGACTGCAAGCAAGTCATTGATAGCGACGGGCGTATTAGACACACAGCCAGAATATAGAAATAGCTCAGCGAAAATCATGAAATATCGGAAAATCAGTCTCAAACGGCTGGCATTCAAGCGATAAATCGTGCGCCTCCCTGCTGGCACTCGGAAGTGTTAAGGCCTCACATTCAGCCACTCACTCACTCACTCACTCACTCACTCACTCACTCACTCACTCACTCACTCACTCACTCACTCACTCACTCACTGACTGCGAAGGCAGTGGCTCCTACATGAAATGGGGAGTAGCCAGAATCGAACCGGGAACCTTCAGATTACCAGACGACTGGCTCTACTTCCTGGGACGCTGACGCTTCCTTTGAAGTGAATACGAATTCTTGGTAGGTCCTCTGGTGTTAATTGCCATGTGTGTGTTTGTGTGTGTGTGTGTGTACATGGGTTTCGACCACCAGCTCGGCCCGCTTCCTGAACCGCCACCTGATTGGCCCAGAGCTGACCTATTACCACCCGGGCAGACGCTATTACCACGGCTACGATAATTACTCCTTCCGGTCACGGCAAGTAGTGATAATGGATTATTATTACATTTGTTACATTATATTTTCACACCTCACAATGTGACAAGAACCCTGCAAATAGCATCCATGCTGTAGCGTGACCCTGTACATATAGCATCCATACTGTAGCATGACCCTGTACATGTAGCATCCATACTGTAGCATGACCCTGTACATGTAGCATCCATACTGTAGCGTGACCCTGTACATATAGCATCCATACTGTAGCATGACCCTGTACATGTAGCATCCATACTGTAGCGTGACCCTGTACATATAGCATCCATACTGTAGCATGACCCTGTACATGTAGCATCCATACTGTAGCATGACCCTGTACATGTAGCATCCATACTGTAGCGTGACCCTGTACATATAGCATCCATACTGTAGCATGACCCTGTACATGTAGCATCCATACTGTAGCATGACCCTGTACATATAGCATCCATACTGTAGCATGACCCTGTACATATAGCATCCATACTGTAGCGTGACCCTGTACATGTAGCATCCATACTGTAGCATGACCCTGTACATGTAGCATCCATACTGTAGCATGACCCTGTACATGTAGCATCCATACTGTAGCATGACCCTGTACATGTAGCATCCATACTGTAGCATGACCCTGTACATGTAGCATCCATACTGTAGCATGACCCTGTACATGTAGCATCCATACTGTAGCATGACCCTGTACATGTAGCATCCATACTGTAGCATGACCCTGTACATGTAGCATCCATACTGTAGCATGACCCTGTACATGTAGCATCCATACTGTAGCATGACCCTGTACATGTAGCATCCATACTGTAGCATGACCCTGTACATGTAGCATCCATACTGTAGCATGACCCTGTACATGTAGCATCCATACTGTAGCATGACCCTGTACATGTAGCATCCATACTGTAGCGTGACCCTGTACATGTAGCATCCATACTGTAGCATGACCCTGTACATGTAGCATCCATACTGTAGCGTGACCCTGTACATGTAGCATCCATACTGTAGCATGACCCTGTACATGTAGCATCCATACTGTAGCGTGACCCTGTACATGTAGCATCCATACTGTAGCATGACCCTGTACATGTAGCATCCATACTGTAGCGTGACCCTGTACATGTAGCATCCATACTGTAGCATGACCCTGTACATGTAGCATCCATACTGTAGCATGACCCTGTACATGTAGCATCCATACTGTAGCATGACCCTGTACATGTAGCATCCATACTGTAGCATGACCCTGTACATGTAGCATCCATACTGTAGCATGACCCTGTACATGTAGCATCCATACTGTAGCATGACCCTGTACATATAGCATCCATACTGTAGCATGACCCTGTACATATAGCATCCATACTGTAGCGTGACCCTGTACATGTAGCATCCATACTGTAGCGTGACCCTGTACATGTAGCATCCATACTGTAGCATGACCCTGTACATGTAGCATCCATACTGTAGCATGACCCTGTACATGTAGCATCCATACTGTAGCATGACCCTGTACATGTAGCATCCATACTGTAGCATGACCCTGTACATGTAGCATCCATACTGTAGCATGACCCTGTACATGTAGCATCCATACTGTAGCATGACCCTGTACATGTAGCATCCATGCTGTAGCATGACCCTGTACATATAGCATCCATACTGTAGCATGACCCTGTACATGTAGCATCCATACTGTAGCATGACCCTGTACATGTAGCATCCATACTGTAGCATGACCCTGTACATGTAGCATCCATACTGTAGCATGACCCTGTACATGTAGCATCCATACTGTAGCATGACCCTGTACATATAGCATCCATACTGTAGCATGACCCTGTACATGTAGCATCCATACTGTAGCATGACCCTGTACATGTAGCATCCATACTGTAGCATGACCCTGTACATGTAGCATCCATACTGTAGCGTGACCCTGTACATGTAGCATCCATACTGTAGCATGACCCTGTACATGTAGCATCCATACTGTAGCATGACCCTGTACATGTAGCATCCATACTGTAGCATGACCCTGTACATGTAGCATCCATACTGTAGCATGACCCTGTACATGTAGCATCCATACTGTAGCATGACCCTGTACATGTAGCATCCATACTGTAGCATGACCCTGTACATGTAGCATCCATACTGTAGCATGACCCTGTACATGTAGCATCCATACTGTAGCGTGACCCTGTACATGTAGCATCCATACTGTAGCATGACCCTGTACATGTAGCATCCATACTGTAGCATGACCCTGTACATGTAGCATCCGTACTGTAGCATACAACTTTATTATTTATTAAGATGTTTATTTCACACCTCACAATGTGACGAGAACCCTGCAAATAAAAGTCTGACTAATATAAAAAATGATCCCTATCGAGGACATTTCACAGGACTGTTGTAACATGTAGTTCCTCTTAGGCCATAAGGTGAAGCCTGTTATCGTTTCATCCCGTTCCCACCTCGGGGGACTACGCAATTTTCACTGTGTGAAAGATGTATTGGTGTAGATTTAGGAATAAAAAGTTCTCCATTTAGAATCTACCCGGTTTTGCGCAATTCAAATTTTAGAATGTAAGATTTTAGAATCTACAGTACTGTTTCATCAAGACATTTATGACATACAAGATATACAGTACTGTATCTAATCGATTTGTGTTGATAAAACGCCTATAGCAAGTAGCGTATATGCATATAACATTGTTTGGAAAAGGTGCGGCTGGGTGGCGCAGCGGACATTGCGCTCGTCACCAACGCAAGAGACGCCGGTATCGAATCCGGCTGTCGCCGTTGCCTCCGGCTTGGGCCGGCCGTCATACTATCTCAATTCAATTGGCAGTCAGCGGGAGGGGAGTCGAAGGGTGGTAGTCTGGTCGTTGTAAACAGCGACTCCTACAGGTCGGTCAGGACGCCTGCACAGCAGAGACGGGAAATGGCGGGGGTAGTGTGAGCCTCCCACACGTTACTCCTCGCCAATGAGTCCGCGCTGGCAGGTGAAAAGGTGTGATGGGCCTCTACCCTCCCTACGACTGGCCAGTGGGGGGCACATGCGAGCAACGATCAGGACAGGGGAGGGAGAATTGGCACAAGAGGTAAATTGGGATGGGAGAAAAATCACAGAAAAAGGTAGATACATTTTTTTTTTTTTTTTTTTCCCGAACGTTAGATGGCACACTAACGTGACGTTAGACTGTTTATACAAATGTGTTGTGGTCTGTAACTTGCCAACAAATAATAATAACTTATTTGTTTAGCACTTTTCATACAGAGGTTGCAGTTCAAAGTGCTTCACAACAGTAAAAAATACAGGCATGAGCGAGCATAAAAAAGATAGAGGTAGCAAGGTGAGGTAAATCAGTGTTTCACATTAGGATCTAGCATCCCAATAGGCCTCTCTGTTTACAGTTTGATTCAGTAACACAAATAATAAAAATAAAATAGACTTTAGTAAAAAGAAAAAAGTGCGGTTTGATTCAGTTTAAAAATAGGCTAAAAATTATAAAATGGAACAAAGAGGCTGCTATTGGTCGAGCGCAAGACGCGTGACGGAACCCGCACCAATTACATCAAATTTAACTACGCGATGACCAAGTATCCGTTAGTGCGAGGAAATATCTAGTCCCGACGTTTTTTCTTTTTTTTAAAGATTAATTTTTTTTGCGTTTATTGCTTTTTTCTACCGGGCAGTCCAGTAGAGAGAGAGAAGAGAGGAAGAGCGGGAGACAGAGTGAGGGGAAGACATTCGGCAAATGACGCCGGGTCCGGGAATCGAACCCGGGTCGGCCGTGCCGCGGCGCAGCCTGTTACATGGTTCGCCACTTGGGCGCCCCTATATATTAGTATTGTATATATTATATACAATATATACAGTATATATTAGTATTGTCCCGACGTTAAAATTAGAATTGCGCAAAACCCGGTAGATTCTAAATGGAGAACTTTTTTTTAATTCCTAAATCTACACCAATATATCTTTCACCCAGAGTGAACATGTTCCGAGGAGGGAACGGGATGAAACGATAACGGGCTTCACCTTATGGCCCATCTGGTGGAGAACATTTCACAGGACCGCTGTAACATGTAGTTCCTCTCGCGGCCTCTGGTAGGCGCAGTCGCCGTCAGATGGCAGCAGCCATCAACAAGGAGAGCCAGTTCGGCTACTCCACGGAGACGGGGGAGGAGGAGCCTCAGGACCTGGAAGGAACCATCGCTTACTACCAGCTGGAGGAAGGGAACGAAGCCACCTTCCCCCCCTTACCGGTGAGTAGTGGTACGGCCCTGTCTGGCCCCCTCCCGGTGAGTAGTGGTACGGCCCGGTCTGGCCCCCTCCCGGTGAGTAGTGGTACGGCCCGGTC
Organism: Notolepis coatsorum; assembly: GCF_963971535.1. Taxonomy (NCBI): domain Eukaryota; kingdom Metazoa; phylum Chordata; class Actinopteri; order Aulopiformes; family Paralepididae; genus Notolepis; species Notolepis coatsorum. Next base: position 568,131 of record NW_028174877.1, read on the forward strand.
TGTCACTGTCTCTCTACCTCCTGAGACACTGTCTCTCTACCTCCTGAGTCACTGTCTCTCTACCTCCTGAGTCACTGTCTCTCTACCTCCTGAGTCACTGTCTCTCTACCTCCTGAGTCACTGTCTCTCTACCTCCTGAGACACTGTCTCTCTACCTCCTGAGTCACTGTCTCTCTACCTCCTGAGACACTGTCTCTCTACCTCCTGAGTCACTGTCTCTCTACCTCCTGAGTCACTGTCTCTCTACCTCCTGAGTCACTGTCTCTCTACCTCCTGAGTCACTGTCTCTCTACCTCCTGAGTCACTGTCTCTCCACCTCCTGAGACACTGTCTCTCTACCTCCTGAGTCACTGTCTCTCTACCTCCTGAGTCACTGTCTCTCTACCTCCTGAGTCACTGTCTCTCTACCTCCTGAGTCACTGTCTCTCTACCTCCTGAGTCACTGTCTCTCTACCTCCTGAGTCACTGTCTCTCTACCTCCTGAGTCACTGTCTCTCTACCTCCTGAGTCACTGTCTCTCTACCTCCTGAGTCACTGTCTCTCTACCTCCTGAGTCACTGTCTCTCTACCTCCTGAGTCACTGTCTCTCTACCTCCTGAGTCACTGTCTCTCTACCTCCTGAGACACTGTCTCTCTACCTCCTGAGACACTGTCTCTCTACCTCCTGAGTCACTGTCTCTCTACCTCCTGAGTCACTGTCTCTCTACCTCCTGAGTCACTGTCTCTCTACCTCCTGAGTCACTGTCTCTCTACCTCCTGAGACACTGTCTCTCTACCTCCTGAGTCACTGTCTCTACCTCCTGAGTCACTGTCTCTCTACCTCCTGAGACACTGTCTCTCTACCTCCTGAGACACTGTCTCTCTACCTCCTGAGACACTGTCTCTCTACCTCCTGAGTCACTGTCTCTCTACCTCCTGAGTCACTGTCTCTCTACCTCCTGAGACACTGTCTCTCTACCTCCTGAGACACTGTCTCTCTACCTCCTGAGACACTGTCTCTCTACCTCCTGAGACACTGTCTCTCTACCTCCTGAGTCACTGTCTCTCTACCTCCTGAGTCACTGTCTCTCTACCTCCTGAGTCACTGTCTCTCTACCTCCTGAGTCACTGTCTCTCTACCTCCTGAGTCACTGTCTCTCTACCTCCTGAGTCACTGTCTCTCTACCTCCTGAGTCACTGTCTCTCTACCTCCTGAGTCACTGTCTCTCTACCTCCTGAGTCACTGTCTCTCTACCTCCTGAGTCACTGTCTCTCTACCTCCTGAGACACTGTCTCTCTACCTCCTGAGTCACTGTCTCTCTACCTCCTGAGACACTGTCTCTCTACCTCCTGAGACACTGTCTCTCTACCTCCTGAGTCACTGTCTCTCTACCTCCTGAGTCACTGTCTCTCTACCTCCTGAGTCACTGTCTCTCTACCTCCTGAGACACTGTCTCTCTACCTCCTGAGACACTGTCTCTCTACCTCCTGAGTCACTGTCTCTCTACCTCCTGAGACACTGTCTCTCTACCTCCTGAGACACTGTCTCTCTACCTCCTGAGACACTGTCTCTCTACCTCCTGAGACACTGTCTCTCTACCTCCTGAGTCACTGTCTCTCTACCTCCTGAGTCACTGTCTCTCTACCTCCTGAGTCACTGTCTCTCTACCTCCTGAGTCACTGTCTCTCTACCTCCTGAGTCACTGTCTCTCTACCTCCTGAGTCACTGTCTCTCTACCTCCTGAGACACTGTCTCTCTACCTCCTGAGACACTGTCTCTCTACCTCCTGAGACACTGTCTCTCTACCTCCTGAGTCACTGTCTCTCTACCTCCTGAGTCACTGTCTCTCTACCTCCTGAGTCACTGTCTCTCTACCTCCTGAGTCACTGTCTCTCTACCTCCTGAGACACTGTCTCTCTACCTCCTGAGTCACTGTCTCTCTACCTCCTGAGTCACTGTCTCTCTACCTCCTGAGTCACTGTCTCTCTACCTCCTGAGTCACTGTCTCTCTACCTCCTGAGTCACTGTCTCTCTACCTCCTGAGTCACTGTCTCTCTACCTCCTGAGTCACTGTCTCTCTACCTCCTGAGACACTGTCTCTCTACCTCCTGAGACTGTCTCTCTACCTCCTGAGACACTGTCTCTCTACCTCCTGAGTCACTGTCTCTCTACCTCCTGAGACACTGTCTCTCTACCTCCTGAGTCACTGTCTCTCTACCTCCTGAGTCACTGTCTCTCTACCTCCTGAGTCACTGTCACCCCACGATTTGATATGATTACAGGAATACGTTTGATATGATTACAGGAATATGTTTGCACACTACAGAACATGATTGGTTTATTCCGTAGTCTGAAAGAACGTGGTTGGTTGATTCTTTCAGTCTGTACAGAACATCATGGAGGTCTATGTTCCTCCGTACACAGAAGGGGGAGGTAGTCTTTCTGGCTATTTCCCTGGAGAATGAACACAAACATGCTAGTCTGGCTCCTAACAACGGAATGCTCCCCGACTGTACGAAACACTGATGGTCTACGCTAGCGGTGTCGTTTTTAAAACCCAGCCCTTCTCTCTCTCTCCCTACAGGGCCAGGCTGTGCCCCCCCCTCCCATGGTGGGCCACGCCCCTCCCCCCCCCTCCTCCTCCCCTTACTGGGTGCAGCGGGGTCCGGCCCCCCCCCACCCCCCCGGGAAGCCACCCGTGACATCATCTGAGGAAGCCCAGGAGGACTGCAGCACTGTGGGAGATGAGGGTAAGATGACTGCAGCACTGTTTATACAACAGAGGGGGGCGGGGCCCGGTGTAACAGAGGGGGCGGGGCTTGGTGTAAGAGGGGGCGGGGCTCGGTGTAACAGAGGGGGCGGGGGGCGGGGCCCGGTGTAACAGAGGGGGCGGGGCCCGGTGTAACAGAGGGGGCGGGCCCGGGGTTGTACGGTTACACAAAGACACGACTGCATCGAGTGGAGTGGAAATATCTGTTTTATGTACTTCCTAAATACGGATTTGGACCGGTTCTCATGAACTGGATAAAGGCACTTTACCATGAACTGGTTACGTCAGTCAGAACAAATGGTATAAGGTCTGATCCATTCCATCTCTATCGATCTACCCGCCAAGGATGTCCGGTTTCACCGCAAATTTAAATTCTTTCCCTCGAACCACTTGCCTGTGCTATACGTGCTCATAAGGAAATCAGTGGTATTCATGTTGGTAGTTGTGAGTATAAGGCCAGCCTGTTTGCTGATGACATATTATTAACACTAACAAATCCTAGCCATTCCATCTCTCAAGTGCTAAACCTTATAGATACATTTGGAAATTTTTCGGGCTATAAAGTGAATTATAGTAAAAGTGAAGCTATTCCACTTAACATCGTAACTTTTCAATCACATCTGGTTTCTGCTCCTTTTTAAATTGGAAGCCAAAAGGAATTAAATACCTGGGAATTAAAATCCGATCTCCCATCGGACCTTTTAAAGAATATAAAGGAGGACATCAAAAGATGGACAGTCTTGCCTTTATCCCCATGGGGCAGATCTGATATTATAAAAATGAATTTGTTACCAAGGCTAGCTTTTTTGATGTCCTCTATACCGTTAAAGTTCCCTGGTTGGTTCAAAGAAATAAACAAATTATTTTCTGGCTTCCTATGGAACAACAGAAAACCTAGAATCAGCCATAAAAAACCTTATAAAACCAAGAAGTAGTGGAGGAATAGGACTACCAGATATCCACCAGTATTACATCGCATATAACTCGAGATACCCCTTGCAGCTGGGAATGGCTTGAAGAACAAATTATAGAAAAACATAACAAAGATCTAATCTCTTTCAATGTTGTGGTATAACTCAAAAATCACTCCCAGACTGGACAATCCGCTTTTAGAATTTTCATGTGAAATAGTGAAAATCTTACATAAACGCCTGACCTTTAGTGGATATTCCTTACCATCATGTCCATTATGGAAAAACCCGTTGCTCTCTGCAGGAGGTAAAATCCTTAAAAATAATGTATGGCAACAACATAATATAACACAGGTGGGGCAAGTGATGGAAAGGGGAAATATGATACCTTTTAATTAACTTAAAACACAGTTTGGGCTGAAAGACACAGCATTTGTATCTTATTTACAAATGCAATCCGTTATTAAATCATTGTTGTCTAAAGGCATAGCTATAGGAACAAACAGAGTCTTGGAAGAGACATTAAGGGGAATTACAGGCAGGAAAGGCATTGTCTCTGCAATGTATAAACTATCATGTTCAACCACCCCTGATACCAATACCCAAACTAAAGTCCAATGGGAGCGAGACATGGGTATACCCAGTGTTGGGAAAGTTCACTTTCTACATGAACTAGTTCAGTTCACAGTTCAAAATTTTTAAAATGAACTAGTTCAGTTCATAGTTCATAATTCAAAATGTTGAACTAAAGTTCATGGTTTCAAAAATGAACTAATTTAGTTCTTTTAAAAAAAAAATTATTATAGATTTTTCACGTACAGTTACTTACATTACAAAAACACACATTGGGACAAGGGGGGGGGGGTCCTCCAGTTCATCTCTATGCCATCATCCACAACATAAGCAAGCAAAAACAAAACAAAAAGAAAAACAAGCAAAAAGGAAAGCAGACCAAGACAGGCACTGTACAGTATTGCACTTGCCTCGAGCGCATTCACATGTAGACATACATATATTTATTTTTTCCTATCCTAGGTCTGTCCATACAATGGGGCACTGGGCCTTTAGAAGGATCCGATACATTTCAGCAGGAAAATAGTCTAATAGTGGGGCCCACACATCCTGAAAGGAAGCGTTGTTGCCTCTATGCATTGCACAGTGTCTTTCATGGGGTAGGAGCACACCGAAGATCCCTCTATACCACATTTGTAAAAATGGAGGCTTATCCTTAATCCAGTTTATCAGAATGCATTTCCGGGCTGAAAGTAGAAGTTTATCAAATAGTTTGAATTGTAAACTCTTTTAAATGCATACGCCGACGTGACGTCTAGAGGTAGAGTCTGACTCCGACTGAGCGAGTGCTGCTGCTGCTGCAGCTCTCGGCTTCTAATCTGCGCGCAGATTCCTGTTCCACTGCTTGTTGTGAGGAGGAGTCTGATGACGTAGCAGGGGGTGACAGGCTGGTTGCCAGATCGGGTGGTTTTACGCATAATATTTAAGCCTGTTTACAGTGTTTTAACTGAGTTTTCGGCTGAAATGCATTATGAAATATGGCACATCTTTGAACGCCGTTATAATAGAGTGCTGAGAATGAACGCACTTTTGAACTCCGTTACACAGGGCTGAGAATGAACGCGTTCTCAATTACGTTCATTTAGCGGATATACAGTACGTTCAGTTCAAGTTCGCCCAAAATACGAACGCGTTCATGAACGATCGTTCATTGAACGCGTTCAGGTACATCACTGGGTATACCCATATCTGAAACACAATGGGAAGCAGCACTTAGGAATAGTACTAAAATATCAAAATGTGTTTGATATAAAAATATACAATTAAAGATACTACACAGGGCCTATATAACACCCTGTACACTGAATAAAATGAATCCCACCCTACCCAAATTGTGCTGGCATGGGTGTGGAGTAGAGGGTACGCTCATGCACTTGCTGTGGCACTACCCGCTTGTTAGGAAATTTTGGCAATGTCCAGTCAGTTACTCTCCAAATTGACATTAATCCTTGCCCTATAACGTGTATATTGGGTGTAAAAATGGACACTGCTCAAGCAAAGATTGTAAATAATATTGTAGCACTGGCTTTTCTAGCATGCAAACGGATTATTTTAATGAACTGGAAAGAACGCAAACCGAACTGCTTCAGTTTGGAGAACTGGCGCAAGGACTTCATGGACTTGATATCAATGGAACAGGCTGCTCTGTCTCTTCAAGAGAGTGATCGGCCCGATGGCCTTCAAGGTCCCCTGAACTTTATTAGATCACTATCTGGAATATGTTTGTGTACTGAACCTTTGTAACGCTCTGCAACCCCCCTCACCCCCTTGTCGTTATTATTATTTTTGTCTTACTTTAAATATGAAAGACACGACTGCAGCATATAGGTGGGGTGGTGACATATGTGGCTTGGTGGTGAGAGTTGGAGACGTGACTGAACATGGGGGGGGGGGGGGGGGGGGGGGGGGGTTCTGATCAAAGAGAGGAGGGTTTATTACTTGAACCCAGGATGTGTAGATAACGACCTGATCTCTGCCCCTTTCTCAGTTGAGTACACCGATGACTACATATACACATCCCAAGGTGAGTATGTTGTTGCATTTCTATGCGTGTGTATGTTATGGATAGTTTATAGATGGAGGTAAAACGCGTGAGGGATTGTTTCCGTTTCAGACGCTGCTTACCAGGGTCCAGTGGTCTACACTGCTACCGAGACCACCAGCAACCTGGTAAACATGACCTTTAACCTCTCTACCACTAACCTGGTAAACGCATGACCTTTAACCTGTTAACCCTGCTGTCCTCATCATAAATCGATCAATACAGTCCATATTAATTAATGTTGTTTCTTTTCAAATGTAGCCGAGCGTAATAATAATGATAAACTAAAGTTTTATCTGTATAGCACCTTTCATACAGAAACTGCAGCTCAAAGTGCTTCACAACAGAAAAAAGACAAAAGTGAGCACATACAGTGCAGACATATAAAATCAGTTTTTCACATTAGGATCTAACATCCCAACAGGCCACCTTGTTTATGGTTTGATTCAGTTTTAAACAGACAATGATAAAAAGAGTAAGATAAAATAGACAGTAAAATAGTGCAATAGTGCAGTGCCATAAAATAGTAGAAGAGATCAAATCTTTTTATTTTTACAGTGCAATAAAATGGTTCTGGATTACTGTTCAACAGTTCAAAGTCGTCTTTGCCTTCTCCGTTTGGTATCCACAGTCTTCCCTCCTGTTTTATACCCACTTTGACCCTTCGAACCGCAAACCTCCCTCTCAGGCCATGGTTACACTGGGGAAAAACAGAAACGTTGTATTTTCAAATGATTACGTTTGCATGTCCAAGTTAACACTTTCAATGCCCAAAACGTGATAAGACGTTTTATCAGCCTGAATGCCCACGACAACAATTGGCGTTTAATTATTTTATTAGCGATCTGAATTCATATTTCATCAACCGAGTCTCCTGTTGGTATGCAGCCCCTGTAGGAGCTCGGATGTGAAAAAACCGCCCCTATCGTCTCCCAGATGGTAATGCACCCTTTTGGAATGGACTCAATGAAAATGGATGAGAAAAGAGAAATCCGGAATCCACATTTTACTTCTCAGGCATGTAACCCGAGCCGATCGGATTCATTGTGGAGCCTCAGAACAGCGTGGAATACATATGTACAGTATGTAGCGTTGGATCAATAAAAGCGATCGATTTTTGGAATGGCGATCAGGAATTGGAATGATCTTTTTGGAGAACATCTGATCTGAGGTAAGGAATCTATTTTACAAGTCTTGGGATAATCAGAGTTGTATTCGCTGAGATCTCAGCGTTCGCCCTATGTGTGTGTGTGTGGGCGATCGCTTTGAGGAAATCAGAGAATCGATTTTTCAGATCACCTATATAGCGTGCATACGTACACATACTATCGATAATTTGAAAACGATTCATAAATAGGCCGAAAAATGACATGTATTCTAGAATATTCCAGTAAAGGGCGATTATCATGGAATATTTATTAGGGATGTCCGATATTATCGGCCTACCGATATTATCGGCCGATATTGGCATTAAAATGTATCGGTTGATATCGGTATCGGAAATTAAGAGTTGGACAATATCGGTATATCGGTATCGGTAAAAAAGCCAATATCGAGCATCCCTAATATTTATATTTTCCTTGAACGAGGGCTTTTCAAAATGCTATAAAACGAAAATGAACAGATAAAAAAAACAATCCGCTTCGACAATGTTGACTGGAAAATGAGTCATTGATAAGCGATGGGCAGATTAGACACATAATTTAAAACATAGATTAGGCGATATTAACGCTAACATTGAAGTGGATGGTGGGCATTCAAGCAAGATTAAGCTTGGGCTCTGAAAGTGTTAAAAGGAAACACCGTTTTGGCAGGAAAACACGGTTTTCTAGCGGCAACGCTGAAAGGGTGTTTTCGTTTTGAAAACTCGCTGACAACAGTGCCATGTAATTTGCGCAGATCAGATATGGAGCCGTTCTGCCCAATGCCCATGCGCAGTAGAGACCGACGCCAAATTCTCCCCTGGCTGGACCTCGACTCCGTCCATTAGTCCAAACATCAGAACTATTTCTGGGAGTCACTTGCAATATCGCGCTATAATTAATATAATTTGCTGTGTCCCGACACCAACCGGCCATATGGCGAGGCTATACAGGATATCAGCTGCGTCCTCCTCGGATTGCTTATTCATGTGTAACACGCACGGTTATTTCCAGTGTTTACAGCAGAGCTGTCCCAAGTAGCTGCGGCTACCAACGTGTTGTCAAGTTATTGTTATAAGGAGCCCAGTCCAAACTACAACAGTCTGCATACCCTTAACAATTGTGTGTATTGAGCCGTATTGTACTGTACCCATTCTGCAAATTCTGCGTTAGTTATGCAAATCGGTACCCTATTCACGTCAGCAATACCGTAAAATCGGAACAGCTTAGTTGAGTGAGGGAAGATCTCGTGAACTCGAGACTAGACTGATGAGTCAATATGGTAATTGGAGACCCGGACCATTGATACTAACCCCTATTACTATAAAACCATGCTAAACACAGAAAAAAAACTATTTATAATGCATGTCCCCTTTAAGTATTTACCTACCAACTAGGACATGGCCATGAGGAGATTGTACTATAAAACGTAATTTAAATGCAGAGGTCCTTTCACCACCCGGGAGTGGTGGTACATCGGGACAAACGGCGGTTATTATTGGTTCCAATTGATCTGATCTTCTCAAGATTGTTTATTGTCATGTGCACAGTTAAACAGACAGTTTGCTATACAATGAAAATCTTACTTTGCTAGTCCGCCCTTCACACAATACTTAACTAAAACATATTTAAATACAAGCGAGTGCTAAAAAAAATAAGGTAAGAAATAATAGATCAATATAATACAAGGCACAGTGAGTAACATTGCATTGATTAATTCATTGTTATTGATCTGATCTTCTGCTCTCCAGGAAGGAGATTCACCACCAGACGCCAACTACAACTACCCTCAGCAGGTACACGCACACGCATGCACACGCACACACACACATGCACACACACACACACACACACACGCATGCACACGCACACACACCTGGACTCATATTCTAGTAGGGAACAAATACTGGCTAAATACAGGGGTATTTGGTTTCCTTCCTCTTCTGTCATTGGTTGCCCTAATTAAGTTATATCCTGAAAAATTTTCACACTCTGGTCAGCACTAGTTTTATAATGATCACCTCTCTGGTCAGCACTAGATTTATTCAATTCAATAAAAAAAAAAATGTGTCCCGCAAGGGGCAATTTAAGGCATGATATCACAAACGGCTGCATATACATTCAAGACAAAACCGGGACAAGAGACATACATGACACTTCAAAGTCATGTATGTATTCACCAGTCGAATGGCCTCTGGTACAAACCCACATTTCCTTCGGTTTGTTTTGCAGGCAGGCTGTCTAAAGCGCTTTTTATAATGATCACCTCTCTGTTCAGTAGGGATGGGTACTGAATTCGGTACTTTTGAGGTACCGAACCGAAACACGTCGGTACTACCGAGTATCGGTTCAAGTGAGATACATTTTTATTTTTATTTTTTTTTTATATACCTTTTCTCTTCGTGTCAACGTTCACACGCACAATATATGCTTACCTAGGATTTGACTTGATTCAACAACAAAGCAGTCGGGGCAATGGCAAGCCGAAAACTGTCGAAATGGTAGTTATTTGAAGTTTGGATTTTTTTTTTTGCAACTGAGGTAGGTAAATTTAATTTCTTGAGACTAAAGTACCGAAAAAAGGTACCGTTGGGTACCGGTATCGCTTCACAGGTGCCGGTACCGTATCGGTTCAAATGTGAACGGTACCCATCCCTACTGATGGGTAGGAGCGTGTTTGTTTCTGTGTCAGGTGGTGAAGTCATCGGCCGTCATCTCCTCCCCCTCCTCCTCTTCATCCTCCTCCCCCTCCTCTTCCTGCTCCCACACCCCCATGGCTCCTCCCATGGCCCCTCCAGCACACAGCCAGCCCCCTCGCACAGGTACACACACTCATGCACACACACACACGCACACACACACACACAGTTTCCCCAGACTTCCCCGCTGCAAGTCATGACAGGAGTATGTGTATTCTTTTCTCTAGTTGCCATGGCGATCCCGGCTGCCTCCCCGTGGTTGGTCAACGAGCTGGGCGAACCCGTGGGCACCATGGTGGTCCCGCCCTCTTATTCCTACGATCCCAATGGCAGCGACCTGCCGAGAGGTCAGAGGTCACCCACCACCACACTTGTTACATGAGCCGCGTCTCCAGGTCCCTTTGTTCCTCGTACCTGCAGCTAACTGAGTTAGCCGGATCATTTTCAGGATAACTTGACTTAAGCTGGACCTTTCAGTTCCCCGACGTGCGATTGTCTAAATCACTATGGCAACAGATCAGACGGTTTGAACCTGCTTCCAGCGCAGGGTTAAGTTCAGTTGGCTGGATAACCTGCATGGCCACGCCCTCGCAAAGAAATGCCAGCTCTCCTCACAGATCCCATTGATTATACCATTCTGAATTATGTTTTTGTGCTTAGTTTTTCTAGAGGGGGCTTTTGAAATGTAAAATAATAGACCTAAAATGCTGATAATAGCGGCTTAGTGGCGCAGTGGGCAAGGCGCTCGCCACTAATGCAGGAGATGCTGGGTTCGAGCCCAGCTCTCTGCGTTGCTACCAGCTTGGCTGTCGTTCATACTAATACAATTGGCAGTATTAGGGGGTGGGAAGCTGATGGGTGGGGATCGGACGTTGTGGACAGCGACTCCTACAGGTCGGTTGGTGCGCCTGCGCAGTAGAATCAGGAAGTGTATCGGGGGCAGCGTGAGCCTCCCACGTGTTACTCCTCGCCGCTGAGAGATCGCGCTGTTCAGGTGAAAAGATGAGACTGCTGCCTCCTCGTGTACCGGAGGGGACATGTGATGCAAGGCTTGGTCCTCATTGCAGCCGGCTTGTGGGAGGCATGGCCTAACAACGTTCGAGACAGGGGAGGGTAAAATTGGACAATACGAAATTGGGATGGGAGAAAAATAGAAAATGGGAGAAAAAGTAGATATAAAAAATAAAAATGCTGATAATAAATCATATTCAGCCTATGGATTTACTTTGTCCTAAATAATGCACGTCATAGTTATACGGATACGGCGCTCGCGAGTTGTGACACACACTATGTGGTTATTTTAATAAGGGAGCATTGCAAATGTGAATCCCGCAGGGATATTTTTAATGAATGAAACCGATCTGGCGTTTGGCTCTGATTCGTTTCATATTCTCCGCTGTTGATGTATTTGCTTAACGGAGCGCCCGGATTGTGTTTCATTCAAGCATAAATTGAAGCGTCTTTATGCGTGGACTGAATGTGAATTACGACGAATCTGAATATGTGGATTGTATCACTGTCACTCGCACGTTATTGTGATATTGTAACTGGGATTAAAATGTCTGAGAAGGAGATGCGCTGTTTGACGGATTTGATGACGTGGACGTGATTTGAGAAAATGAATGAGCTGGGTGGCGCAGCGGACATTGCACTCGTCATCAACGCAAGAGACACCGGGTTCGACTCCGGCTGTCTGCGTTGCCTCCGGCTTGGGCCAGCCGTCATACTAACTCAATTGGCAGAGTTAGCGGGTGGAAGTCGATGGGTGGTAATCTGGACGTTGTGGACAGCGACTCCTACAGGTCGGTTGGGGGACGCCTGCACAGCAGAGACAGGAAATGGCGGGGGTAGTGTGAGCCTCCCACACGTTACACCTCGCCAATGAGAGTCCGCGCTGGCAGGTGAAAAGATGTGACAGGCTGCCTCCTTGTGTACCGGAGGGGACACGTGATGCAAGGCTTCTATCCTCCCTACAACTGGCCAGTGGGGGGAATATGCGAGCAACGTTCAAGACAGGGGAGGGAAGAATTGGCACAGTGGAATTGGGATGGGAGAAAAATAGAAAAAGTGAAAAAAAAAAAAATGAATGAGCAATTGCAAGCTTTTGACGTTTTGATGAATGAATTTGAGAAAATGCATTTATCTGTTCAAGCACTTATCTGATGAACAAGAGGGTGATTAACATGACTGGTGTCACTGGTATAAACCAAAGGTTAATCAATTCAATGCATGTATGGATGATGTCCGAAACAGATTAAAACCTGATTAATAGTGAAACTGTATAGCCTCCAACTCCCCCTCTGACACGTTATTTCGGGGGTCGTGCCTTAAACTTTGGGAACCATGTATTTATATAGTACATGATACCTAAGCACATACAGTACAGATATCCTCATAAGTATCTATTAATTCGTATCAATTAGATACTCTTTGGGCTTGTTTTTGTCTACTTATTCTGAAAGAGTTGAACTAATTATTTTCACTGGTTCGAATGAACGAGACTGAATCAGCGTTCGAGGAACAGGGAAAGCCTGGATTCAAACATCGGGTTAATTGAATCTGGATAATGGGACTTTTGATCGACTTAGTTGAACCAGGTACGGGGAATAGGGCCCTGGGCCTACAGAGTCTGCTGCATCGTTACCTTCAGGAGCCAATCGGCAACACCCAGAGTCACATGACCGAGTCGCCCCAATCGGCAACACCCAGAGTCACTCAATAGTAAGAAAACCGAACTCATAGTTGTAGCCTCCCCAGCCCTCCTCCAAAAGATCGACCACCTTGTTCTCTCCGTGGATGGCTACTCCATCTGCCCCTCCACAGAGGTAAGGAACCTGGGCGTAATACTGGACTCCACCCTCTCATTTCACCCTCACGTCAAGTCTGTCACCAGATCCGCCTTCTTCCACCTCAGAACCATCTCCCGCCTCCGCCCCTCACTCTCCGACACCTCAGCGGAAACACTCATTCACGCCTTCATCACTTCCCGCCTCGACTACTGTAACGGAATCCTTCTTGGTGCCTCCAAGAAGGTTCTGGATCGCTTACAGTACGTCCAAAACTCTGCTGCGAGGGTCCTCACGCGCACCAAACCCTGGCAGCACATCACCCCCACCCTGCAAAAACTCCACTGGCTCCCCATCAACTACCGAATCCCCTACAAGATCCTCCTCCTCACCTACAAATCCCTGCACGGGTTGGCCCCTTCCTACCTGACCAACCTACTCCACCCCTACACTCCAGCACGAGGCCTCCGATCCTCCAACTCCGACCTCCTCACCATCCCCCGCACCAGGCGTTCCACACTGGGAGACCGAGCTTTCGCTGCAGCTGCCCCCAGACTGTGGAACTCCCTCTCCCCCCTCATCCGAGGCTCTGACACCATCAACCTCTTCAAAACCAAGCTAAAAACCCACCTGTTCACACTTGCCTTCACGCAACACGGCCCCGCTCCCAAGTAGCCCACCCCTGACTTTTTTTTAAGCCACAGATTCCGTTTTGTTTTGTTTTGTTTTGTTGTTTGTTTGTTAATTTCAACCACTTCATCCAATTGGACAGAACTTGCCTCCTTTTTTATTTTTTTTTATCTCTTATCTTATTTTTTTTTCTTGTTGTTACTATACACAGATCTTTTATGTATTTTATTATATTTTTTTCAATTTTATTTCTTATTTTTATTTTTTTCCATCCTTTCCTTGTACAGTGTCCTTGAGTCTGAGAAAGGCGCTTCTCTCTTAAAATTCAATCTATTATTATTATTATCACCGAGTCGCCCCAATCAGCAACACCCACTGAGTCACATGACCGAGTCGCCCCAATCAGCAACACCCACTGAGTCACATGACCGAGTCGCCCCAATCAGCAACACCCACTGAGTCACATGACCGAGTCGCTCCTTATCTGCTGCGCTAAAAAAACGGGCCTCTATGGAGAAACCATGACACTGACTACAAGTATAATGGAGCTCTATGGAGAAACCATGACACTTGAGTACAAGTATAATGTGGTTAAATGTACGGTCTTAATGTCAATATAAAACGTACTTGTAGGTGCCCTTGGATGGAGGCAAGACTAGAAGTTATACTTGAGTGAATGATGATTTTATTTTTTTTATTTGGTGAGCAACATCTATTGTCCCTGTTCAACAATACCACCTCATTCACAGACGTTTGAGGACGGTGTCTAAACATCACACTTCCTTCCTCACAGATGGCAGAGTTCTTCAGTACTACTTCAACTTAGGAGTCCAAGTAAGTGTACAAAAACAAGTCATCTGTTCCCCTCAAAGGATATTGATTAATGATATTGAATATTGTACCACAGTCCGTTGAGGTTTTTAAAAGGGGCCTATTTATTTTTAACAAGGCATTTGCCTGAATTCTTTTACTTAAATTTTTTGATTTTAGGCTGTATGTTTCTTCCATTTTCATTGGTGGTTTTATTCATTTTACTTTTTACCTTTGTAGCACTTTGAGATTTTCACAAATATAAAGTGTGGTACAAATTGAATTTATTATTATTATCCCACAACAAGTAATCTGTTCCCCTCAAAGGATATTGATTAAGGATATTGAAGATTGTATTGACCCCCCCCCCCCCACAGTGGTACCAGCAGAGTTACTGGCAGCACATGGTCCAAGTCCAGCAGCAGACATACGCCACCTCCTGGCCAGAGGAGTCCTTCCAGTACCAGCCCTACGCCCCCTACAGCACAGACCTGCCCCTACACGGTACTGTCACACCCACAGACCTGCCCCTACATGGTACTGTCACACTCACAGACCTGCCCCTACACGGTACTGTCACACCCACAGACCTGCCCCTACATGGTACTGTCACACTCACAGACCTGCCCCTACACGGTACTGTCACACCCACTGACCTGCCCCTACACGGTACTGTCACACCCACAGACCTGCCCCTACATGGTACTGTCACACCCACAGACCTGCCCCTACATGGTACTGTCACACCCATAGACCTGCCCCTACACGGTACTGTCACACCCACAGACCTGCCCCTACACGGTACTGTCACACCCATAGACCTGCCCCTACACGGTACTGTCACACCCACAGACCTGCCCCTACACGGTACTGTCACACCCACAGACCTGCCCCTACATGGTACTGTCACACCCACAGACCTGCCCCTACATGGTACTGTCACACCCACAGACCTGCCCCTACACGGTACTGTCACACCCACAGACCTGCCCCTACACGGTACTGTCACACCCACTGACCTGCCCCTACACGGTACTGTCACACCCACAGACCTGCCCCTACACGGTACTGTCACACCCACTGACCTGCCCCTACACGGTACTGTCACACCCACTGACCTGCCCCTACACGGTACTGTCACACCCACTGACCTGCCCCTACACGGTACTGTCACACCCACAGACCTGCCCCTACACGGTACTGTCACACCCACAGACCTGCCCCTACACGGTACTGTCACACCCACTGACCTGCCCCTACACGGTACTGTCACACCCATAGACCTGCCCCTACATGGTACTGTCACACCCACAGACCTGCCCCTACATGGTACTGTCACACCCACTGACCTGCCCCTACACGGTACTGTCACACCCACAGACCTGCCCCTACACGGTACTGTCACACCCACTGACCTGCCCCTACACGGTACTGTCACACCCACAGACCTGCCCCTACATGGTACTGTCACACCCATAGACCTGCCCCTACACGGTACTGTCACACCCACAGACCTGCCCCTACACGGTACTGTCACACCCACAGACCTGCCCCTACACGGTACTGTCACACCCATAGACCTGCCCCTACACGGTACTGTCACACCCATAGACCTGCCCCTACACGGTACTGTCACACTCACAGACCTGCCCCTACACGGTACTGTCACACTCACAGACCTGCCCCTACACGGTACTGTCACACCCACAGACCTGCCCCTACACGGTACTGTCACACCCACTGACCTGCCCCTACACGGTACTGTCACACCCACTGGTTGTTGTGCTGCTTGTTGTCTGGTTGTTGTGCTGCTTGTTGTGCTGCTTGTTGTGCTGCTTGTTGTGTTGCTTGTTGTGCTGCTTGTTGTGTTGCTTGTTGTGCTGCTTGTTGGGCTGCTTGTTGTCTGGTTGTGCTGCTTGTTGTGTTGCTTGTTGTGCTGCTTGTTGTCTGGTTGTGCTGCTTTCTGTCTGCTTGTTGTCTGGTTGTTGTCTGTGTTACGTGTGGGGGGTAAACCCTTATGTCTGTACCCTGATCAGGTGTTCCCAGTGTGTGATGTGTTATGTCTAGTTGTAGTTCCCTGTTCTGGTCTTGTAGTCCTTATCGTTTCCCTCCCAGGTGTATCCATTTGCAATCAACCCAGGTGTGTCTTATCTCATCATCCCCTTGCGTGAGCTGCTGATCCTGTCTGTACAGTTCTGTGTTTTGTTTGTCATTATTTTATATTACTTTCTGATTACAAAACCATGGTAACTATTAATTAAATATCTTTTGTTGGTTACTTTGGCTACCGTCTCCTTATGATGTTACATTGGCAAGACAACGAGCCTTCCTTCAGTCAATGGTAACGTAATATGGGGGCTCGTGCCAAACTAACTTGAGCAGAAATTTGGTGTTGACCGCTGAGCATAATCCACACTTTGCAATATGGTTGACGGTGTTGTGTGTGTGACCCTCTTGTTAAATAAATCTCGGAATAGGGAGCGTTTCCAACCAACTGGGGCAGCTGGGCCATTTTCTATGGTCCCTTCCTTGTCCTGGTGGGCACACCGTCTATGGTCCCTTCCTTGGCCTGGTGGGCACACCGTCTATGCTGGTCGGGGTGTTAGAAAAACCCTGTCAGGCTCCTCCTAGGCTGGCGTGTGTCAGCGTTAGTTATATAGGGGGCTTATAGTGAGTGATGGAAACGTTTAAAGGCCAACTTGCAGGTTGTATTTTTGTTCAATAAACAATGTGACTAGGCCAACGGTGACTTTCATGAAGAAGGGGGGGGAAATTATCGAAATTGACCCAGTTTTAGCGTTTTTATCAAACATTTTGTCCGCCCAACCACAACCACCACGCACGTGGATATTTTAATCCATGGTTCATAACGTGCGTGTGTCATCTTAATGATGACGTCACAGCAGGTGCAGGGCAGCGAGGGGCTCTGAGAGTCACAGGCAGGTCGTGGCAGGAAGCAGCCTTCTTGTTACTACTAGCCGCGGAGCTAGTCTCTGTTTCACCTAACAACACTATTGCTCCGTGATCATAGCCATTAATCTCTAAAGCTAGCCACTATTTGTAAAAGCCACAACCACGTTACCATATTTGTAATAATGTAAATCATTGTGTCATCGTTAGGGCTGCAACGATTAGTCAACATAATCTACTATGTCGATTATAAAAAATCGTTGACGAGGAATTATTGCGTCGATTAGTCATTAAAAAAATATAAACATTTTTTATTTTTTTTGCACTACCTATCTTTGTGAAAGTGGCTTCTCAGCTCTGGTCCAGCTGAAGACTTCTTAGCTTAACATAAAGATAAGATAAGATATTCCTTTATTAATCCCCTTGGGGAAATTCCAGCGACACACATACAGCTCAACGTCTCATTAATAATAACATCACAATCAGTACATTTTTACAGTAACAACGGCACAGCATAAATTCAACAGACATGTACATTTGTTGACACATGTCATCTACAGAAGGCCTGAGACGCCATATGCGATAGTCCGGCTGCAACAACACTAAGTAGTACATGAAAACAAGGTGTCGTCGCGCCAGGTGGAGGGAGGAAGGGAGGGAGGGATGGATGGAGGGAGGGGCGGGATCGGGGGAGGCTGGGGGATAGGACTTGGGTAATGAAACAGCCTTAGGGCCCCCCCCTCCAGCGCGCGTAGGAGGCTGCCGTCCAGATGAGGCATAGGCGCCAGGCGTACACGCGGGAGGGGGGATTGGGTAGAGAATGAGGGAGGGGGTGACGGGGGCCTCATCAATCTTATCACCCCCAGACAGCACAGCTCGTTCCTCCTCGATCCTGGCCTGGCCGCCTCTCCGAAATCGTCCCCCCGCACTGACCTCGACCTTGGTTGGTTTCACAGCAAAATGGGATAGGGGGGGGGATAATACATGCAGCTTGAGGCAAATTGCTGCCATATGATAAAAAATTGGGTTAATTTAGATTAATCATCATCATCATATCCCCTATTAGCACGGTATGGTGGCATCTTTATTCTCACGTCCCTAATTTCCGTCGTGATGTCCAGAATGGCCTGAGACCGCGACAGTTCCTCTGCGTGGTTGGTAACAAGTCTCTCAAGAAGTCTTCAAGCTCGATTGTTCATCTGTGTGATAGATTTCGCCCCGTTCCAACATGGTCTTAGAACTCAATTGTTCATCACCCCGCAGGGTGTTAAGGTCAGCGATCTTTTTAACAGACCGACAGTAAGTTTGGGGGAACAATGGGATAACTGGGGATGTTGTTTGGTCCTGACAAGAGTCTCAAAGCAACTCTGAGGTCATGCTCCATGTTTAATCTGTTCATCTGCTCTGTCTCCAGCTGGACCAGAGCTGAGAAGCCACTTTCACAAAGATAGTTAGTGCAAATTTTTTTTATTTTTTATTTTATTGTTTTTCGATTAGTCTACTAATTGAAAAAATAATCGACAGATTAGTCGACTACCAAAATAGTCATTAGTTGCAGCCCTAGTCATCGTACATATTGTGTATATAACGTTAGTAGCTAAGTTAGCTATCTTGGTAGCCAGCATTCTGGAAACTCCTAACATACCCCGATTTAAAATGGTTCTCTCCTCTTTGTATACCTTTGTCCTCACAAGTATTCTGCCAGGGAACTTATGGACACGACAATAGTAGTAGTTATAAGGTGTTTGAGCTTGTAACGTTAACGTTAGTTAGCTAATAGCTATCGTGGTAGCCCGTTTCGTGACTGTGATGCACCGAGTGGGGCTACTATCGTATCAACATGCCGCGACGTGTAGCTTGCTAGCCGGCATGATGTGTGCAGTGCTTTGCCCCACAGGTCTGAGAAGAGGACCTGCACATTTTACTCGTTCCCAAAACTCTTTTACATGCCGCGATTTTAAATGGTTCACGACAGTAGACATAATGCTAACGTTAGCGGGGTAACGTTGGCCAGAGCCATATAGCCAGTAGTACTATGACCCGGACGGGCATAAGGCATAAGTTGCCTGAAGTGACGTCACGGCCCTGCTAGCGTCTGATAAGCTTTTTGATTCGCTCCGTACATATTATTCGTGCGTGGACCTTTTTAACCCTTTCTGAGTGGCATTTGAGTCCAGTGAAATTAGATACCAATGATGTAAACTACCCATAATTGAAGAGTAGGGTTTAACCTGCAAGTGGCACTTTAAGGGATGGGCTTTAGATTTGTAGTTAAACACATGCCACTTGTTAATTGTTTGCGAATATTTGTAAGTGTGGATGCTTAACACTGAGTGCCACGCCCCTTCCGTGCCGTCCATTAACCCCACGTAAACGTAGTTGTACTTTGTAGACCTAAACCTATATGTTATAGTATAGCTATGGGTCTAATAACGCTGTCGAGTCTCATTGAGCTGCTTCTGGTCAACGTGCAAAAAACTGATTATTTTTTCATCCGTACATTTCCGTTTTATACCGTTTTGAATATGAACATAGTCCGGCGGCTTCTGAGCAATTCCAGGGAAAAGACACGAAAACAGCGTTTTTGTGTAATTCAATAAACATGTCATTTTTCGCCTGATTATCGGATCTTCCTGAAATCAACGCTAGATCATCACTATTATCCTTTGTCGTGCACGCATGCAATGTGATTTAGACCGGCGCCCCCCCCCCCCCCTCCTGCAACCCAACGGAAAACAGCCAAACGGCTATAACACGGATAGCTTCAATCGCAGTAGAAATAAATATCAACTCAAGCTCATATATGGTGTCCTTACCTGGTCTCTGGAATAGCGATGAGATTATTAGATTTTTTTTTTTTTCATTACTTCAGTTATCCACAGCGATCGTGCCTCTGACGTTGTTGGACATTGCTTTTCAACGGGCGGGCGGGGTCAGTAGTCCAAAGCATCCCTACAAGCGTGTGTTTTGCCGGAGTGTTTAGGACCCGCCCCATGCCGCAGCTCGGTAGAGAAAAGAAACCAACCCGTTTTTAACGGGGTGCATTACTGGCCAAAGGCGTTAGAGGGCGGTATAATACCGTCTGCCAGCTCAGACACACTCGGAACAGTATGCACAAGGTGCCCCGCTGAATTATGAATGGCAATAGATAATAAAAGAAATACCGTGACAGAAACGTAGATCTACATGAACGGCAGTCAATGTGTTAAGAAGGTCATTCCAATGGTCTTTGTTATTTAGGTTGTGTATAGTTGTAGTGTTTAGCGATTGGGGTTGAGATTATCCTAAACACTGCAGTAGTGTAGAGTCATTAAGAACAGGCTGTACAGACGTTTAGGGTGAAGCCGTTTTTATTGTTTTTTGTATACATATTATTTGTTTTGGTCGTAGTTAGTGATGCACCGATGTGAAAATTGTGGCCGATACCAATAACCGATATTAATATTGCTGTTCTGGCCGATACCGATGTCGATATCTCTGCATAGAATTTTTATTTTTTATTCTTTTTATATAATTTTTTAGCATTTTTACAGCTTTTATTGGTCACGCAGGACCGACAGAGGAGAGGGCGAACGGGAGGAGAGGTGGGGAGGACATGCGACAAATAACGACGGGAGCTGGGATCGAACCCGGGTCGGCCGCGTAGGTGCGCGAGGCACTATGGTATGCGCCACGAGGGCGCCCCAGAAAAACTTTTTTTATAATAATCAAATAAAGAGCTATTTTCCAAAACGCATTTAATTTTTTTTTACTTTTGTAACTTATTTTCAGAAATGACTTGATATTTTGAAACAATTTAAGGCCAAAACATGTAAAAAGAAAAAAATAATAATTATTATTATTATTTTTTTTAATATCTGCCCAATTTTTGGAGGATGTGGAAGTCACAGGTGACCCTGAAAAATGGAGCCTGAGTTTAAGTTTGAGCAGTTGAAACACGCAGAGCGTGTGTGCGCTCGGCAGGCTGAGGAACGAAGAGAATCTGGTCTGGTATCGAGACCGGTGGTGATTGGAGTAGACAGCCGTTTCCCCATCGATGGGGTGTCGTTAATCCTCGGGAACGATCAGGCAGGAGGACAGGTGTTGGTAAAGCCAGATGTCATTTGTGTTCCAGCAGAGCCTGTTGTTGTGGACGCTCTGGCGCATGCTGCATATACGGGAATGTTTCCATCATGTGCAGTTACGCGGGCCACAACGAGGGGGGTTCTTGCTGAGGAGAAAGAGGAGGATTTGTGTGACTCGATTGTATCGGTCAGTAACGCGGCCCCCGAATGTACTGACCATGTTTTTACCTGTGAACGGAGGGCGTGCGTCCGGTGGAGCTCGGCCTGTCGTCATCTCCAGTACTTGTACCTGTCTCATCTCCAATATACCTGTGTCAGTCTCGGTGGTGGCTCCACCTGGAGTGATTGAATTGATTGATTGAAAACTTTATTAACAGATTGCAGAATGGGTACAATACAGTACAGCTCAATACAAACAATTGTTAAGGGGATGCAGACCAGAGAGAGACTTTCGTCTTGTTTACATCAGGGTCCCCCATTTTCAATTCATCATAACATATATGACATACATGACATACAGATAGACAGTACTGCTACATCTATACATTTATGACATACCAGATTTGCAAATACAGTACTGTTTGTGATACAAAAAGTGTCCAGAAAAAGAGAGTATATACATTTGACGTAGAAACTGTACATTGGAGGTGGTTGGGTGGCTGGGGGGGGGGGGTTGGGTAGGGGGGGGGGGGGCACTGTACAACTGAACAAGCAAAACTGTACATTGGAATATTGACAAGACCATACTTGGTGATTTACTGTACATTGGAGGGGGTTGTGTTAGGACATTTACAGGGGCCAGTTTCGAATTGCAGTCTCCCGTAGGTGCTCTTTGAGTGTTTTTGAAGGTGGGTAGTGATTTACATTCCTTTACAGCTTTGGGTAGGGCGTTTCACATTGATGTGGCATAATTGCGAAACGTGTTTAGTCCCTTGTTTGAGCCGAATCTGGGTTTAACATGATTTGTGGAGCTCCCTCTGGTGTTGTGATCGTGGTATTTATTCACTGACCTTTGGGAAGTATTTTGACATGTACATGGGTACCTTGGTCGTGTAGTGTATCTTGTAGACCAGGCCCATTGCAAGTTGCTGTACTCTGTCGTCTACTCTAAGCCATCCTAGGTTGTCAAAGTGGGCAGGGGTGAGGTGGGTTCTAGGAGTCAGGTCAAGCAGTAGTCTGACCAGTTTGTTTTGTGAGGTTTGTAATTTGGTTTTTAGTGCCTTTGAGGTGCTTTGGTACCATGAGGTGCAAGCATTAGTCGTAGTACCCTTGAATGAGTGCTCCTGGGTATATTCTTGTTTACCAGAGAGGAGATCCGGTACAAGAATCGTGTTCGTTGGTTGACTTTTTTTATTACCTTGGTTGCCATTTTGTCACAGGAAAGATTAGCCTCTAGGACGGAACCCAGGTAGGTAATATCTTCTTTCCTTGCAACAATATTGTCACCCACTGTAACTGAGAAGCCGTCGGTGTTGCTGAGTTTGTTATTTGAACTGTGATCATGACCGTATTCAGTATTTGTTTTTCAGGAGAGATGGCCGAGCCGGAGGATGATGTCATAGTTCCGTCCAGGCCGGGGGTAGAGGGGAGACTGGGGCGCTTGAGTGGCTGGACGGCCTTGACCATCGTCTTGGACACCTTCCACACCCTGGCCAGGCCTGACCCGGGCCGGCTGGGAATGTTGTCGGTGTCATTATGGTTTAGCTTGTGTGCCACAGTCAGAACTTTTAATTCTAGTGTAAGTTTACGACCTGTTAGTCTGTGTTTTCCCCCATTTAAAGGTTCTTATGGCAAGGTGTTTTCCTTTTTTTTGTATGTACGTTGTTGTCTGGTTGTGTTGCTTGTCTGGTTGTGTTGCTTGTTGTGTTGCTTGTTGTCTGGTTGTGTTGCTTGTTGTCTGGTTGTGTTGCTTGTTGTCTGGTTGTGTTGCTTGTTGTCTGGTTGCGTTGCTTGTTGTCTGTTTGTGTTGCTTGTTGTCTGGTTGTGTTGCTTGTTGTCTGGTTGTGTTGCTTGTTGTCTGGTTGTGTTGCTTGTTGTCTGGTTGTGTTGCTTGTTGTCTGGTTGTGTTGCTTGTTGTCTGGTTGTGTTGCTTGTTGTCTGGTTGTGTTGCTTGTTGTGTGGTTGTGTTGCTTGTTGTCTGGTTGTGTTGCTTGTTGTCTGGTTGTGTTGCTTGTTGTCTGGTTGTGTTGCTTGTTGTCTGGTTGTGTTGCTTGTTGTCTGGTTGTGTTGCTTGTTGTCTGGTTGTGTTGCTTGTTGTCTGGTTGTGTTGCTTGTTGTCTGGTTGTGTTGCTTGTTGTCTGGTTGTGTTGCTTGTTGTCTGGTTGTGTTGCTTGTTGTGTGGTTGTGTTGCTTGTTGTCTGGTTGTGTTGCTTGTTGTCTGGTTGTGTTGCTTGTTGTCTGGTTGTGTTGCTTGTTGTCTGGTTGTGTTGCTTGTTGTCTGGTTGTGTTGCTTGTTGTCTGGTTGTGTTGCTTGTTGTCTGGTTGTGTTGCTTGTTGTCTTGTTGTGTTGCTTGTTGACCCCATGTCTCTGCTCAGCCTCCCAGCCCTGTGCCGAGCGAGCGGTGGGTCAACACTACCCAGACCCTGGCAGAGCTGAGGTCAGGGGTCACCACTACCCAGACCCTGGCAGAGCTGAGGTCAGGGGTCACCACTACCCAGACCCTGGCAGAGCTGAGGTCAGAGGTCAACACTACCCAGAGCCTGGCAGGGCTGACGGCCAGACAGACGGACTCAATGGTGAGTAAAGCTCCTCCACGTGGAAACTACTGGATGTAAAGGTACTAGTTGTCAAGTGATTTATGATTTATGAACATTGACCCTCATTATCCCCCCCTCTCTCCCCCCTCTCTTTCCCTCTTTCTCCTCCCTCTCTTTCCCTCTCTCTCCCCCCTCTCTTTCCCGTTCTCTCTCTCTCTCCCCCCCTCTCTCTCTCCCACCTCTCCCTCTATCCCCCGCTCCCCCCCTCTCTCTTTCCCTCTCTCTCCCCCCCTCTCTCTCTCCCACCTCTCCCTCTATCCCCCGCTCCCCCCCTCTCTTTCCCTCTCTCTCCCCCCTCTCTCTCTTTCCCTCTCTCCCACCTCTCCCTCTCTCTCCCCCCTCTCTCTTTCCCTCTCTCTCCCCCCTCTCTCTCTTTCCCTCTCTCCCCCACCTCTCCTTCTCTCCACCCTCTCTTTCCCTCTCTCCCCCCTCTCTCTCTTTCCCTCTCTCTCCCCCCTCTCTCTCTTTCCCTCTCTCTCCCCCCTCTCTCTTTCCCTCTCTCCCCCTTCTCTCCACCCTCTCTTTCCCTCTCTCCCCCCTCTCTCTCTTTCCCTCTCTCTCCCCCCTCTCTCTTTCCCTCTCCCCCACCTCTCCCTCTCTCTACCTCTCCCTCTCTCCCCCCCCCCTCTCTCTCTACCTCTCTAGGACCACCCTTGTCCCTGGATGTCCTTCCACCACCAGGCCCCTCCCCCATCAGTCCTGTGACAGGCCCCTCCCCCCCGGGGCTCCTCTACCAAGACCAGCCCCTGGCTCCTCAACTCCTCCCCCTCTCTTACGAAGCTCCTCCCCCCTATCTCCCTGCCCCGCCCCCTCCCCACCCACACCACCCCACCTACCACCACTACCTCACACCCTCCTGGGCGGCGGTCCAAGGAGGACACGCCCACGGAGGACACGCCCACGGAGGACACGCCCACCACGGAGGCCACACCCGCCTCTACTGCCCCTCCACTAACTCCTCCTCTCACGTCATTGGCTACATTGCTGCTCCGCACCATTCAGCCACTCACTACATACCACCCAGCATGTAACACGCACACGGTGTAAAACACACTAACTACACACACACTCGTGAGTATATTCACCATGGTCTTGCTGAACCGTCAGGATGGCTAACCTACGTTGTAATGGTTACCATCCAGCGTCATGAACGATGTACTCGTCAAACATGGTGCAATGACTAACTAGACTGAGGATTACACTAAGTACATATTACTGTTACACACTATTACTGTCGCACACTATTACTGTCGCACACTATTACTGTCGCACACTATTACTGTCGCACACTATTACTGTCACACACTATCACACTATTATTGTTACACACTAGTCTACTACTCTGTCTATTACTGTCAAAGACTATTACTGTTGCACACTACTGTCAAAGACTATTACTGTTACACACTATTACTGTCGCACACTACTGTCAAAGACTATTACTGTTACACACTATTACTGTCGCACACTATTACTGTCACACACTATTACTGTCGCACACTATTACTGTCGCACACTATTACTGTCGCACACTATTACACTATTACTGTTACACACTAGTCTACTACTCTGTCTATTACTGTCAAAGACTACTACTGTTACACACTACTACTGTTACACACTATTACTGTTACACACTACTACTGTTACACACTACTACTGTTACACACTACTACTGTCACACACTATTACACACTGCTACTGTCTGGAGATCTATCCGTAGCTCTGTTACACACTACTACTGTCTGGAGATCTATCCGTAGCTCTGTTACACACTACTACTGTCTGGAGATACATTCAGGATTGATGCCTCGCATCAAAGGGATACATTCTTTGCATTGCCAAGTGTGGACATTTACTTTTATTTCTTTTAATTTATTTATGTTTGTTTATTATGTGCACGTTTGTCTCTCCCTGTGTCAAAGGCAGTTTTGCCCTCCCTGTACGTTTAGCCGGTTGGCTAGTTTGGCTTGTTTGTCAGGTTGTTAGTTAGTCAGGTTGTTAGTTAGTCAGGTTGTTAGTTAGTCAGGTTGTTATAGAGCCCAGTTAGTCAGGTTGTTAGTTAGTCAGGTTGGTATAGAGCCCAGTTAGTCAGGTTGTTAGTTAGTCAGGTTGTTAGTTAGTCAGGTTGTTAGTTGTCAGGTTGTTATAGAGCCCAGTTAGTCGGGTTGTTAGTTAGTCAGGTTGTTAGTTAGTCAGGTTGTTAGTTAGTCAGGTTGTTAGTTAGTCAGGTTGTTAGTTAGTCAGGTTGTTAGTTAGTCAGGTTGTTAGTTAGTCAGGTTGTTATAGAGCCCAGTTAGTCAGGTTGTTAGTTAGTCAGGTTGTTAGTTAGTCAGGTTGTTAGTTAGTCAGGTTGTTAGTTAGTCAGGTTGTTAGTTAGTCAGGTTGTTATAGAGCCCAGTTAGTCAGGTTGTACTCTGGGCCTCAAAGAGATGTTTTCTACAACTAAGATATGTTTGCTGCAAATGTGTAACAGTGGTATAGATCACGCCATTGTGGTAAAATGACCAACTTTATATATATATATAGAGCTATATATACAGTATATCAAAAGAAAAAATTTTGAACTTACTGTTCTGGTAAATTATTCACACATTGGTCGCGCGCAGGGTTGGGATGAGTACCTTCAATTCAATCACTTGATGCTTCCTTATTGTTGTTCAGTACTGCTGTTCTCATTGGCTAAGTCTGTAGGTTGTTCAGTACTGCTGTTCTCATTGGCTAGACTGTAGGTTGGTTAGCACAACCTGTTCTCATTGGCTAGTCTGTAGGTTGGTTAGCACAACCTGTTCTCATTGGCTAAGTCTGTAGGTTGTTCAGTACTGCTGTTCTCATTGGCTAGACTGTAGGTTGGTTAGCACAACCTGTTCTCATTGGCTAGTCTGTAGTTTGGTTAGCACAACCTGTTCTCATTGGCTAGTCTGTAGGTTGTTCAGTACTGCTGTTCTCATTGGCTAGTCTGTAGGTTGGTTAGCACAACCTGTTCTCATTGGCTAAGTCTGTAGGTTGTTCAGTACTGCTGTTCTCATTGGCTAGTCTGTAGTTTGGTTAGCACAACCTGTTCTCATGGGCTAGTCTGTAGTTTGGTTAGCACAACCTGTTCTCATGGGCTAGTCTGTAGTTTGGTTAGCACAACCTGTTCATGCCAAACGCTTTTCAATATGTGGAAAAGATAATCCACCTTCTGAATGAATTGCAAGTGAAATGATCCCAACCCTATGCGCTAGTTGGTAGGTTAGGCAGGTCGATGGGTAGATCAGGTAGATGGTTTGTAGATGGTTAGTTGATTAGGTACATGGTAAGTAGATTAGTTTGATCGTTGGTATCGGCCACTGTTGTTGTCCTGTCAGAAAGCCAGTAGAGGGAGGTGGGCTGTGTGATCAATCCCCATTTTTGTTGTAAAAGGGCTGCCTTTATGTTCAATATTGATAATTCATGTCTTATTTTAAATACATAACATTTCACCTGAAACATGACGTTGTGTTTTATTGATATTGATTCCATTTCTTTGATTGAACGCAATGATTTTCCAACCTGGAGCTCACGCTTGGGTCGAGGTTTTAGACCCGACACACACTATGGTATAGATTCAGAAAGGGGTCCATGACGTGACCACACACTGGGGAAGGGGTCCATGACGTTTTTTTAGTTCGTACATTTTTTTTCTTTCGTTTTTTTGCGTTTTCGTTTTAGTTCGTTCTTTTTTTTGCGTTTTTTTTGTGTTTTCGTTTTAGTTCGTTCGTTTTTTTTTCTTTTTAGTTCGTTCTTTTTTTGCGTTTTTTTGCGTTTTAGTTTGTTCGTTTTTTTTTTTTTTTGCTTTTTAGTTCGTTAATTTTTTTTTCTTTTTAGTTCGTAATTTTTTCTTCGTTCGTTTTAGTTCGTTCTTTTTTTTGCGTTTTCGTTTTAGACTGCACCTTCATGTCCTCCTGCAGACTCATCATGTTTACTGTTCTAGACTAAATTTTTTTTGTTTTAGTAGTTTTGTTTTTTGTGACCACACACTGGGGAAGGGGTCCATGACGTGACTACACACTGGGGAAGGGGTCCATGACGTGACTACACACTGGGGAAGGGGTCCATGACGTGACCACACACTGGGGAAGGGGTCCATGACGTGACTACACACTGGGGAAGGGGTC
This sequence comes from Notolepis coatsorum, assembly GCF_963971535.1. NCBI lineage: Eukaryota > Metazoa > Chordata > Actinopteri > Aulopiformes > Paralepididae > Notolepis > Notolepis coatsorum. The sequence continues at coordinate 596,343 of NW_028174877.1, forward strand.
CATGACGTGACCACACACTGGGGAAGTCAGAAATGGTTTTCTTGAAGTCACTCTAGGGATGGTTTACCTACCAGTGGCGGAGCAAGAAATCCTGGGGCCCTGCGCATGAGTTGTCCCTGGGCCCCTCCCCCAGCTGTGAGTTCAGTTAAAGCCTTTAAACATCTATGAATCCAGACCCTCTGAGGGCCTCCCTCAGCTCGGGGGCCCCAGGAAGTCTGTTCCACTCCCCCCTCACTTCTACACCCCTGGTAGGTGCCACATACAAGTGTCCTACGCCACGGGAAAACTGGGACCCTAAGGAATCATTTGAGATGCAGCTCGAGACTGTCGATTATTTAAGTCTATTCATGTGTTAAACATTTAGAATTTCACCTGTTCATGTGTTAAACATTTAGAATTTCACCTGTTCATGTGTTTAACATTTAGAATTTCACCTGTCCAAATGAAGAAGATTGACTGTCGAGAGGCTAGGGAAGTTATTATTAACCTTTAGCCCGACGGACCGCAGATGACATCACGTCATAAATCCATGTCTACAGACGGAATTAATGTTGCGTTTTTTTTCTCAAATGTAGCCAAGAGTAAAGACCCTAATCCTGTCAAAACATCAGTCATAGTGTATATTTTCAACAATATAGCCGACGAGATATCTCGTTTTTAATCGTTATATTTTTTATTAGCGATTTCCATTCATATTTCATCAATCTAGCCTCACGTTAGTGCTGCAAACTCTCTGAGCTCCATTGGGAAAATACCGCCCCCTATCGTCTCCCGGATGGTACTGCACCCCTTTGGAATGGATTGAATGAACCACATGGGAAAAAAACAGTCCGGAATCCACATTTTACTTCTCAGGCAAGTAACCGGAGCCGATTGCAGTCTTTGTGGTCCCTCAGAACAGCGTGGAATAATGTGTTCGAGCACCCAGCGTTGGATCAATAAACGTGATCGATATTGGGAATGGCGATCAGGAATTGGAATAATCTTTTTGGAGAACATCTGATCTGAGGTAAGGAATCTATTTGACCAGTCTTAGGATAATCAGAGCTTTTTTCACCGATATCTCAAAGTGTGCCATATGTGTGCGATCAGGAAATAAGAGATTCGATTTTTCAGCCCGCTTCTATAGCGTGCATAAGTACACATATACTATCGATAATCTAGTGTTTATTTGAAAACGATATAAATGGGCCGAAAAATTACAACGTTTTGTGTAGTAAAGGGCGTTTATCACAGAATCTTCTGAAATCTTCTGGAAGTTTCAAGAAACGAGCATGACTCCGCATGTATCGGAGGAGACATGCGATAGATTCTTCAACCCTCCCTACGACCCGACCAGTGGGGGGCACATGCGAGCAACGATCAAGACGGTGGAGGGGGGAATTGGCACGACTAAATTGGGATGGGAGAAAAACGAAAAAAGGAGAAAGTGGATTAAAAAAAATATATATATATTTACAGTGGATTTCATTCACAGTTCTTGCTGCATGAATTATTATTATTTTTTTTATCCACTTTTTCTCCACATTTTCTATTTTTCTCTCATCCCAATTTCGTGTATCCAATTCTTCCCTCCCCTGTCTTGACGTTGCTAGACTATGCCTCCCACTGGTCGGCTGTAGTGAGGACAGAAGCCTTGCATCACGTGTCCCCTCCGCGTGTAGCTTATTCCCAGCGGAAGAGTGCGTCGCGTGCTTCCGCGTTTTCCCTGATTGGCTGCGACGCCCATGTGACCGCGAGAGAGCGGCAGTGCGGAAATAGGCTGTCTATTGCCATTCTCTAAGACAAACTCTAACCTTAACCAGCTCCTTAACAGCGCCTAAACGTAACCCTTCTAACCTTAACCAACTCCGAAACAATGCCTAACCTTAACCATAACCAACTCCGAAACAATGCTTAAAGTTAACATGCCTAAACTTAACCGGCGAAAGAATGCACGTAAAAAAAAAATAATAATAATAATTGAAGGGAATCGAACTTGTCACCAACGGACCGCAGGATCCACAGCACGGCGGCATACCAGTTGAGCTAAGCGTCGAATGAAAAACATCGGGGATTACGGCTACATAATGCTGCAAGCTCTGCGGCTGCCGCGGGGCGTGTCGCACCCAATCAGGGAAAACGAGGAAGCACTCGGCAGCACTCTTCCGCTGGGAATAAAGAATAGGCGTCCCCTCCGGTACACGAGGAGGCAGCCTGTCACATCTTTTCACCGCAGCAGCTCGAACTCTCAGTGGCGAGGAGTAACGTGTGGGAGGCTCACGCTGCCCCCGTCACTTCCTGCTTCCGTCGCACCGGCGTCACCAAAACCGACCTGTAGGAGTCGCTGTCCACAACGTCAAATCCCCACCCACCGGCTTTCCCACCCTCTAACACTTGCCAATTGTGTTAGTATGAACGACCGGCTAGCCGGTAGCAACGCCGAGAGCTGGGCTCGAACCCAGCGTCTCCTGCATTAGAGGCGAGCACCTTGCCCACTGCGCCAATCAGCCGCCCTCTTGCTGCACAAATTCTGAATGAATACTATTAGTTACTCTGCTTTGGTGCAACATCGAACCATTTTGACCACTAACGATCGAACTGACGATCTAACTAACTCTATCTAACTATCGTACGCAGCATTGATAAATGAGGCCCAGGTCTCTAGTTCCACGAGGCTGTGATGATCCTAGAGGTCACGATAGGTCATTTCATCCAGCGAGGTAGAGTTAACAAAAAAGTCTCATAATGTCACACATGGATTCATTGAATGAATGAAGTTTATTTAAAAAAAAAAATAACGTACACGAATCGATTAATATAAAGTTGTCCGAAAAGGTTAGGGCTGAAATTACGCTTATCGTTGATCTTCGTTAACAACAAACAAAAACAAAACAAAAAAATTATAATTAACCACAAACGGCAAGCAAACATTTTATCAATTGATCTAGACATCAGATTTGAAACCCTCGGTTAACCATCCACGGCACACTTCTTTATTTTGTCATCAAATTTTTTATTTTCAAACATGATACAACACAGTTCACAACATAATAACAATAATAATACATAAGACACCAAAAACATCGACTCAACACTACAATGACTAGACAATAAATAAAACAGATTGTACAATTAACACCCTAAGCCCCCTCCCTCACCACCCATCACAGCCCCCCAACCCTCGAGAGCCCCAAGTCCCGTACCCCGGCGGGCCAGAGCATCACGCCTCTTTAACACCCGACCCGCCAAGGGCCCCCCCCCACCCCTAGCCCGTGACACTCCGACACAATCAAAAGGGGCCCAGAACACAAACATAATGGGTTTCCTGAACCCCCTCCATCTACAGGCCCGGCAGCCGCGAACCCCGACCCCCCGGGGGGGATCCACAGTCCGGCGCCCCCACGAGGCAAAGCATCACGCCTCGACCCGCAGAGACCCCGAACCATGCCCCCCCCCCCCCCCCCCCCCCCAGTCCGAGCCCACAACCACCCATCCACGGCATACTTCTCAAGAATGAAGTGTTTGTACTTCCTTTTGAAATTAGCAGTATTTTTACATTCTCTTAACGCCTCGGGTAGACATTTCCACAACTTCACCCCACAGATGGATGTGCACATGCATGGTGTGTACAGTCTGCTGTTTTAAGTTAAATCCCCCTTCTCTATCTATGAAAATGTTTGGATGTTTTCCCTGGCAGTACATTTATGTCTTGCTTTATACACTTATTTGTGGAGTTTTGAATTCCACTAAATCCCTAAATTTCAATGTCTGACTTTAGAAATAGTCCATTGATGTGTTAATAATATCCTACATTATTCACTGTTCTGATTGCACCCTCTTGCCTGTAGGGTGCTCGTGTAGGTATTGCCCCAACCCTCCACACAGTCATTGAGATATGGCAGAATGAGTACAGTGTATAATAATGATTCATGGTTCAGAACGTGCCTCGGTTTTCCCCAGTATTCCAACACTCCTTGCTAACATGGACCTGCCATGGGGATTCCAGCTGAAATTGTGGTTGATTATGACTCCTAAGAATGTGTTCTCATATACTCTTTCCAAGCTAACGCTATCGATTATTCAAATGTAGGTTCCGTTTAAAAAAAAAAAAAACATGAATTCGTTGTTTTTTTATATTCAGAGATTAACATCAAACCACAACTTCAGCCCAGTTCTGCTGAGACGACCTCCAAAAGAAGGTTCTCCCCTACACAGAAGACATTTGTATAGTCTGCAAATATAACGCATTTTTATATAATCTAACATTACATATAGATTAATCATCATTAATCATTAGTAAAAACCATTTAGGTCCTAAAATGTACCCTTGTGGCACACCACATGTAATGTCTGAAAGTGAAGACCTATATTCCCCTATCTGCACAAATTGGTTAAAAAGGTTATGTAGCCCTACCCCTCTAATCCCAAAAATGTTGTATTAAACCGAGGGACTCAGCCCTAGCCAAGTTTAACCGTTCTCACGATCAGGCTGATTTTGATCACTTCAAAAGACTCGGCTGAGTCTGGTTCCTAAGAGAGAATACTTTGCAGATGCCATCAAGGAGAACAGCAATGACCCAACTAACCTGTGGAAGGCCCTCGAGCAGCCAGGCTGTGGGGACGATGCCAACCGAAGGACTTCGGAGTCCAACATAGATAGGCCTGTCCACAGACGAGGGAATGGAGTTTGATAAAAAGAATGTAGCCACAATCTTTATTAACATTTTCAGTGCCAGCCATGCGGAGCGCCTTACCCCCCTTGAATGCCACCACCCACTTCAATGATAGAGCTCACATATTTGCTATGCGTCTAATCTGGCCGTCGCTTATCAATGACTTGTTTGCAGTCAACATTGTCGAAACGGATTGTTTTTTAATCTGTTCATTTCCGTTTGATACCATTCTGAAAAACGCTTGTTTCAGGAAAATATAAAGATTCTGTGATAATCGCCCTTTACTGGAATATTCTGGAATACACAAAACAGTAATTTTTCTGCCTATTTATGAATCGGTTTCAAATAAACGCTAGATTATCGATAGTATGTGTACGTATGCACGCTATAGCGGGCTGAAAAATCGATTCTCTCATTTCCTGATCAGCACACACACACACACATATGGCACACGCTGATATCTCTGTGAAAAAAGGTCTGATTATCCCAAGACTGGTAAAATAGATTCCTTACCTCAGATCAGATGTTCTCCAAAAAGATTATTCCAATTCCTGATCGCCATTCCAAATATCGATCGCGTTTATTGTTCCAACGCTGGGTACTGGAAATATGTATTCCACGCTGTTCTGATGGTCCACAATGAGGCCGATCCTCTCGGGTGACTTGCCTGAGAAGTAAAATGAGGAAGCAGGATTTTTTTTTTTACCATGAGTTTCATTCAATCCATTACAAAGGGGTGCAGTACAACAGGGAGAGAAGATGGGGTGCAGTATTTTCCCAATGGAGCTCAGAGTTTGCAGCACTAATGTGAGACTAGATTGATGAAATATGAATTCAAATCGCTAATAAAAAAAAAAGCAAGATCTCTCGTCGTTGGCAATGAACGATCGACATGAACAAATGAGATATCTCGTTGTTGGCATTGAAAGTGTTAATAACTTATTTACATCGGTAGCCCCAAGTAATGGGCAAAGTCAACGCCCGCACCCGGTACCTAGCTAGGAAAGCCAACCTCCTTGGCAGAGATAAGGCTTGTTCAAGATGGATTTCGGTTTGCCTCGACTAGTAGACGAGAGTAGCCGAGTGAAGCCGGGGGAGGAGTTAAGAGGGCGGACACTGCCGATTTCACGAGAGCCTCTCGCCTAGTCTCGCGCGGCAGATACGCTTTCACGTCACCACACACACATTACACACCTGTCCAGCTCATTATAATGCGATGGCCGTGTGCAAAATTAGATCAGATTCAAATGTACAGCACACCATATACTGCTACAGTGGAATATACTATTCATATACCATAATGTATACCATCTTGTTGCGCGCTCCTGGCCGCACGCACACACAACACACTGCTGTATGTATGTGTGTGTGTGTGTGTGTGTGTCTGACAGCTTGAAGTTTATCATGATGATATGATGATGAGTTGATAACGCATAACATAATAAAGTGTTCAATCAATCAAACGTCTCATAACTCCCTGGCTGTCACATGGCTGGTGACTGACAACTTTTCTGAGCCAATAGGCGCTTTGCGCGACCGTAGCAAGTCGCTTCCCAGCCGGGAGCAGCCGGCTGAGAGGTACTGTGGAGCCTCGCTCTGAATGCTGCGCGCGGCTCGCTCCCGCGGGAGTTCCGCGCCTCGCCTAGTCAGATTTTCAGAGCAAATCGGACAACATTCTAACCGTCATGCAACGCGCTTGGCGAGGCCGTAGTAAAACCTGCGCAGATCTGCGTCCGCCTATCCCATCTTGAACAAGCCTATAGTCTCAGGCTACTAGCAAATAGCCTAGTACTCTGCCACTCTGACTATGGTAGCGTGTCGTGGTTCGAGGGCCTGACTGAGACCATCCAAAAGAAGCTTCAGGTTTCCCAAAATAAGTTGGTAAGGGTGGTAATGGGTCTTGGCCCCCGCACCCGTGTAGGGAGGAGTCACTTCCAGGAGCTAAACTGGCTTCCTGTGGAGGCCAGAGTTACCCAGCTCAGACTGAACATAGTGCACAATATTATAAACCAAAGGTCCCCTAGATACCTCCAGAACTACTTCACCCCGGTCAACGAATCCCACAACCACAGAACTAGAGCAAGCATAGCAAATGTATACTCTTTTAGAAACTATCTCTTAAACAGTACTGTATATCTTGCATGTCATTATGAATTGAAAATGGGGGACCCTGATGTAAACAAGACAAAAGTCTTTCTCTGGTCTGCATCCCCTTAACAATTGTGTGTATTGAGCTGTACTGTATTGTACCCATTCTGCAATCTGTTAATAAAGTTTTCAATGAATCAATCCCCATCAAGCACATCTTGTGCGCCACAGCTTCAAGAGGAATGTCAGAGAATAGAGGAATAGCCCCCTATATGGGTTTCCAATCAGTTTTTACTTTTTAGTTATTGTGTGATATACAATTTTAGCTATAGAGGTTAGTCTTCTAATGCTTTAAATGTACCGGTATGTGTTTTGTGTCATTGTCGTGTTTTTGTTGTGGCCTAACAGCCCTGGGACCAACGACGGAAATAAGGGTCTTACTCTTTCTCATGTTATCCTTTGTTGTGTGTTTTTAATCCACCAATAAAATCAAACCTTTCCAGTTTTTTTTTACAGATTCTCATGATCAATTGTATCGAATGCTTTCTTCAGATCTATAAATATGCCTAATGCAAACTTATCAATTGTACTAGTTAGTTATTCTACAAGATTCATTGGCGCCATTGAGGTCGATCGATTCGTTCTAAAACCATATTGACTATCTGTGAGCAACTGATATTTTTCCAAGAAACTGTCCAAACGTACAACAAAGTTTTTCCATAATTTTTGAAAGCAGGGAAACTGGCCTGTAGTTGGTAAAGAGATTTTTTTTCACCAGCTTTGAATAATCTGAATCACTTTGGCTGTTTTCATTCTACTGGGAAAGGAGCCCAGCTTGAATGATGGATTACAGATGTGTGCTATTTGGTCAGCGATGCGTTCAATTACTTGTTTAATTAAAGTCATATCAATCCAGAGATGTTTAATTAAAGTCATATCAATCCCATTCCAATCCAGAGATGTTTTGTTCTGGAATTTGTTTGCAACGTCAATCATTTCATTCGTATCCCTATTTAACCCTTTCACTGCCACACTGACTGCGACCGTCGGTTGTGTGATAGTAAAGGGTTAACCTTCTGTCGTGTGGCAGTGAAATGGTTAACCTTCTGTGTATAGTCGCAGTGAAAGGGTTAACCGTTTTGTAGTGTGACAGTGAAAGGGTTAAGCAGGATTTCTTTCCCTACAAAATAGTGTAACCCCTCCCCCCTTTCATTTATCTCCCCCCTGGTTTCTCTCCGCCCTGGTTTCTCTCCCCCCTGGTTTCTCTCCGCCCTGGTTTCTCTCCCCCCTGGTTTCTCTCCCCCTTGTGGAGGGTTTCTCTCCCCCCTGGTTTATCTCCCCCTTGTGGAGGGTTTCTCTCCCCCCTGGTTTATCTCCCTTGTGGAGGGTTTCTCTCCCCCCTGGTTTATCTCCCCCTTGTGGAGGGTTTCTCTCCGCCCTGGTTTCTCTCCCCCCTGGTTTATCTCCCCCTTGTGGAGGGTTTCTCTCCCCCCTGGTTTCTCTCCCCCTTGTGGAGGGTTTCTCTCCCCCCTGGTTTATCTCCCTTGTGGAGGGTTTCTCTCCCCCCTGGTTTATCTCCCCCTTGTGGAGGGTTTCTCTCCCCCCTGGTTTATCTCCCTTGTGGAGGGTTTCTCTCCCCCCTGGTTTATCTCCCCCTTGTGGAGGGTTTCTCTCCCCCCTGGTTTATCTCCCTTGTGGAGGGTTTCTCTCCCCCCTGGTTTATCTCCCCCTTGTGGAGGGTTTCTCTCCGCCCTGGTTTCTCTCCCCCCTGGTTTATCTCCCCCTTGTGGAGGGTTTCTCTCCCCCCTGGTTTATCTCCCCCTTGTGGAGGGTTTCTCTCCCCCCTGGTTTATCTCCCCCTTGTGGAGGGTTTCTCTCCGCCCTGGTTTCTCTCCGCCCTGGTTTCTCTCCCCCCTGGTTTATCTCCCCCTTGTGGAGGGTTTCTCTCCCCCCTGGTTTCTCTCCCCCTTGTGGAGGGTTTCTCTCCCCCCTGGTTTATCTCCCCCTTGTGGAGGGTTTCTCTCCGCCCTGGTTTCTCTCCCCCCTGGTTTATCTCCCCCTTGTGGAGGGTTTCTCTCCCCCCTGGTTTCTCTCCCCCTTGTGGAGGGTTTCTCTCCCCCCTGGTTTCTCTCCCCCCTGGTTTATCTCCCCCTTGTGGAGGGTTTCTCTCCGCCCTGGTTTCTCTCCCCCTTGTGGAGGGTTTCTCTCCCCCCTGGTTTATCTCCCTTGTGGAGGGTTTCTCTCCCCCCTGGTTTATCTCCCTTGTGGAGGGTTTCTCTCCCCCCTGGTTTATCTCCCCCTTGTGGAGGGTTTCTCTCCCCCCTGGTTTCTCTCCCCCCTGGTTTATCTCCCCTAGTTCTAATTTTTCTAATATTTCTAATGAGTTTAATATTTTCCAAGTACCCTTGACAATATAAGAAATTATAATTTATTATAATAATCTTTCTTACATTTCCTGATGTCAGTTAACTTTATTTTTATATTTTGTTTCTTTGTCTCGACTTCTATATCTAATACATTCTCTGTATAGGGTGTTGTTTTTCTTACAGGCATTTAAACCCTTTCACTGCCACACGACAGCCGGTTAACCCTTTCACTGTGACAACACAGAAGGTTAGCCCTTTACTATCACACAACCGACGGCGATGCTAATGCGGAGCTAATGATGGAGCATCGCCGTCGGTTGTGTGATAGTAAAGGGCTAACCTTCTGTCGTGTGGCAGTGAAGGGGTTAACGAACCCCTTGTGAACCGGGGCCTAGCCGAACTATCCGTTTTCTTTCATGCTTTGTTGCGCTGGACAGTTTTTTTCATATAGCAATACTGTAGTGTCCAGAAAGGAATCATGTGCTGAATCAGGGTTAACCTTCTGTAGTGTGGTAGTGAAGGGTTAACCTTCTGTAGTGTGGTAGTGAAAGGGTTAACCTGTAGTGTGCTAGTGAAAGGGTTAACATTCTGTAGTGTGGGGGCGGTCAGGTGGCGTAGCGGAGATTGCGTTCGTCACCAACGCCGGAGATATTGGGTTCGAGCCCAGCTCTCTGCGTTGTCACCAGCTTGGCTGGTCGTTCACACTAACACAATTGGCAGTATTAGGGGGTGGGGAAAGCTGGCGGGTGGGTCCTGGGCGTTGTGGACAGCGACCCCTACAGTTCGGTCGGGGCGCCTGCTCAGCGAGGGTAGGATCTGGAGGGAGGTAGTGTGACCTTCCACACGTTACACTCTCCCAGGTGAGAATCTGAGCTGCCAAGCATGTGACAGTCTCCGGCCTCTCGGACCAACAGTAGGGGAAAGTGCGCAACAACCAGGAAGGGGGTTTGGAATTGGCATAACGACTAACAGTGGGATGGGAGAAAAATCGGAAAAAAGGAGGGGGAAAAGGTAATAAAAAAACATTCTGTAGTGTGGTAGTGAAAGGGTTAACCTTCTGTAGTGTGGTAGTGAAATGGTTAACCTTATGTAGTGTGGTAGTCAAAGGGTTAATTGATTGATTGAAAACTTTATTAACAGATTGCAGAATGGGTACAATACAGTACAGCTCAATACAAACAACTGCTAAGAGGATTAAGACCAGAAAAATACTTTCGTCTTGTTTACATCAGGGTCCTCCATTTTCAATTCATCAAGACATTTATGACATACAAGACATACAAATATATGGTACTGTGTAAGAAAAAAATAGAAATCCGAAGGAAGAAACTGCATTGGAGGGGGTTGGGTGGGGGGTTTGGACATTTACCGGGGCCAGTTTCGAATTGCAGCCTCCCGTAGGTGCTCTTTGAGAGCGGTTTTGAAGGAGTGTAGGGATTCACATTATTTTACGGCTGTGGGTAGGGCGTTCCACATTGATGTGGCATAATTGCGAAACGTGTATAGTCCCTTGTTTGAGCTGAATCTGGGTTGAACATGATTTGTGGAGCTTCCTCTGGTGTCGTGGTCGTGATATTCACTGACCTTTGGGAAGTATTTTGACATGTACATGGGTACCTTGGTCGTGTAGTGTATCTTGTAGACCAGGCCCATTGCAAGTTGCTGTACTCTGTCGTCTACTCTAAGCCATCCTAGGTTGTCAAAGTGGGCAAGGGTGAGGTGGGTTTTAGGATTAACGTCAAGCAGTAGTCTGACTAGTTTGTTTTGAGATGTTTGTAATCTTGTTTTTAGGGCCTTTGAGGTGCTTTGGTACCATGAGGTGCAAGCATAGTCGTAGTACCCTTGAATGAGTGCTCCTGCCAGTCTTCAGGGTATTCTTGTTTACCAGAGAGGAGATCCGGTACAAGAATCTAGTTTGTTGGTTGACTTTATTGATTACATTGGATGCCATTTTGTCACAGGAAAGATTTGCCTCTAGGATGGAACCCAGGTGAGGTAGGTCATTTCATCTTTCCTTGTGACAATATTGTCACCCACTGTAACTGAGAAGCTGTTGGCCTTGCTGAGTTTGCTATTTGATACAAAGATCTCTGCGATATCTGCCATGCGAGACTAGGCGAGCAGGCTATAGTCAACTCTGAAGTGTTCTACTCTCTGACTCCTCCCCCGGCTGCAATCGTCTACTCTCGCTTGTTTTCGAGGCGAGCTGAAAGTAATCTTAAACAAGCCTAATGGCTCGCAAAGACGGAGCAGATACCGCGTGCTAAACGCGTGCAGTTAAGGGTGCTATCACCCCTGAGAGACAATCTGTGGAGAGTATGTTTGGACAAAATGATGACCACAATGTTAATATATACATGTATGATTTTATTAAGTAGAAAATATAATATAAACAAAGTGCAGTACCCAGCGGGCTCTATAGAGATATTACTGAATCTACCTTAACCCTTTCACTGCCACACGACAGCCGGTTAACCCTTTCACTGTGACAATACAGAAGGTTAGCCCTTTACTATCACACAACCGACGGCGATGCTCCATCATTAGCATTAGCTAATAATACACCCTTATGGTGAAGTGTTACCCACGCTATATGTACCACAGTAATACTGTAGTGATGTATAGTATTCCTGTGGTTTTATTATACATACACTGTATAAAATTAAAATGTTCACAGGAAATTCACATTCAAATTCACATTTACAGATTACTTTTGTTTTTCTACTTTAGGTGTAAATGCCATAAAAATACAGTAAATTACCTTTTATCAAAATATTAACAAATGTTGTAATCTATAAATGTATTTGATTTTACTGTAATTTGACTATTTGGCAACCGTTGCTGCCAGACATGTATCTTGTTTACAGTGCTATAGATTTACCACAGTAATACTGTAGTGATGTATAGTATTTACAGTGCTATAGATTTACCACAGTAATACTGTAGTGATGTATAGTATTTACAGTGCTATAGATTTACCACAGTAATACTGTAGTGATGTATAGTATTTACAGTGCTATAGATTTACCACAGTAATACTGTAGTGATGTATAGTATTTACAGTGCTATAGATTTACCACAGTAATACTGTAGTGATGTATAGTATTTACAGTGCTATAGATTTACCACAGTAATACTGTAGTGATGTATAGTATTTACAGTGCTATAGATTTACCACAGTAATACTGTAGTGATGTATAGTATTTACAGTGCTATAGATTTACCACAGTAATACTGTAGTGATGTATAGTATTTATAGTGCTATAGATTTACCACAGTAATACTGTAGTGATGTATAGTATTTACAGTGCTATAGATTTACCACAGTAATACTGTAGTGATGTATAGTATTTACAGTGCTATAGATTTACCACAGTAATACTGTAGTGATGTATAGTATTTACAGTGCTATAGATTTACCACAGTAATACTGTAGTGATGTATAGTATTTACAGTGCTATAGATTTACCACAGTAATACTGTAGTGATGTATAGTATTTACAGTGCTATAGATTTACCACAGTAATACTGTAGTGATGTATAGTATTTACAGTGCTATAGATTTACCACAGTAATACTGTAGTGATGTATAGTATTTTCTGAATTCATATGCGATTTTATGTTTTCTGAATGCATGTGTGAAGACATGTTGTGGACATAGTAACTTTTTAAATGACAAATAATATTGAAAATCCTTTCAAGACTAAACGCTGTGAAGTCTTTCAGGGTCTCAACTGTCCAACGTTGGTTTGTCGAGGGTTCTGAGACCCCCGCTTTTTCACACCCAAGGAAACCATAAAACAAGGAAGGGTCTTCACGTCAGAATACCAAGGAAACTAAAAAAGAAGGAAGGGTCTTCACGTCAGAATACCAAGGAAACTAAAAGAAGGAAGGGTCTTCACGTCAGAATACCAAGGAAACTATAAAAGAAGGAAGGGTCGTCATGTCAGAATACCAAGGAAACTAAAAAAGAAGGAAGGGTCTTCACGTCAGAATACCAAGGAAACTAAAAGAAGGAAGGGTCGTCATGTCAGAATACCAAGGAAACTATAAAAGAAGGAAGGGTCTTCACGTCAGAATACCAAGGAAACTAAAAGAAGGAAGGGTCTTCATGTCAGAATACCAAGGAAACTAAAAGAAGGAAGGGTCTTCAGGTCAGAATACCAAGGAAACTAAAAGAAGGAAGGGTCTTCATGTCAGAATACCAAGGAAACTAAAAGAAGGAAGGGTCATCAGGTCAGAATACCAAGGAAACTAAAAGAAGGAAGGGTCTTCATGTCAGAATACCAAGGAAACTAAAAGAAGGAAGGGTCTTCATGTCAGAATACCAAGGAAACTAAAAGAAGGAAGGGTCATCACGTCAGAATACCAAGGAAACTAAAAGAAGGAAGGGTTGTCACGTCAGAATACCAAGGAAACTAAAAGAAGGAAGGGTCTTCACGTCAGAATACCAAGGAAACTAAAAGAAGGAAGGGTCTTCACGTCAGAATACCAAGGAAACTAAAAGAAGGAAGGGTCGTCACGTCAGAATACCAAGGAAACTAAAAGAAGGAAGGGTCTTCACGTCAGAATACCAAGGAAACTAAAAGAAGGAAGGGTCTTCACGTCAGAATACCAAGGAAACTAAAAGAAGGAAGGGTCTTCACGTCAGAATACCAAGGAAACTAAAAGAAGGAAGGGTCAGAACCAAGGAAACTATAAAAGAACTATTGGTCAGTTGACTTATATGACCAGTGACTGCCAGGCTCAGTGATTGGTCAGTTGACGTCAGGAGGCGGGACTGATGTGGAGGTTGCAGGAGCACCTTGAGAAAGAGACTGGAAGAGACAGAGAGAGGAAGAGACAGAGAGAGGGAGAGACAGAGAGAGGGAGAGACAGAGAGAGGGAAAGACAGAGAGAGGGAGAGACAGAGAGAGGGAGAGACAGAGAGAGGGAGAGACAGAGAGAGGGAAAGACAGAGAGAGGGAGAGACAGAGAGAGGGAGAGACAGAGAGAGGGAGAGACAGAGAGAGGGAGAGACAGAGAGAGGAAGAGACAGAGAGAGGAAGAGACAGAGAGGGAGAGACAGAGAGAGGGAGAGACAGAGAGAGGGAGAGACAGAGAGAGGGAGAGACAGAGAGAGGGAAAGACGGAGAGAGGTAGAGACAGAGAGAGGGAGAGACAGAGAGAGGGAGAGACAGAGAGAGGGAGAGACGGAGAGAGGGAGAGACGGAGAGAGGGAGAGACGGAGAGAGGGAGAGACGGAGAGAGGGAGAGACAGAGAGAGGGAGAGACAGAGAGAGGGAGAGACAGAGAGAGGGAGAGACAGAGAGAGGGAGAGACAGAGAGAGGGAGAGACAGAGAGACAGAGAGAGAGGGAGAGACAGAGAGAGGGAGAGACAGAGAGAGGGAGAGACAGAGACAGAGAGAGACAGAGAGAGGAAGAGAGAGAGAGACAGAGAGAGGAAGAGACAGAGAGAGGGAGAGACAGAGAGAGGGAGAGACAGAGAGAGGAAGAGACAGAGAGAGGGAGAGACAGAGAGAGGAAGAGACAGAGAGAGGAAGAGACAGAGAGAGGAAGAGACAGAGAGAGGGAGAGACAGAGAGAGGGAGAGACAGGACAATGTTATTCTATATGTATATATTATTGAGACAGTAGTATAGTGTCTTTATTGATACAGTAGTGTACTGTATCTGTAACTTACAGTGTTCTGTATCTGTAACTTACAGTGTTCTGTATCTGTATCTGTATCTTACAGTGTTCTGTATCTGTATCTGTAACTTACAGTGTTCTGTATCTGTATCTGTATCTTACAGTGTTCTGTATCTGTAACTTACAGTGTTCTGTATCTGTAACTTACAGTGTTCTGTATCTGTATCTGTAACTTACAGTGTTCTGTATCTGTATCTGTAACTTACAGTGTTCTGTATCTGTATCTTACAGTGTTCTGTATCTGTAACTTACAGTGTTCTGTATCTGTATCTGTAACTTACAGTGTTCTGTATCTGTATCTGTAACTTACAGTGTTCTGTATCTGTATCTGTAACTTACAGTGTTCTGTATCTGTAACTTACAGTGTTCTGTATCTGTATCTGTATCTTACAGTGTTCTGTATCTGTATCTTACAGTGTTCTGTATCTGTATCTGTAACTTACAGTGTTCTGTATCTGTATCTGTAACTTACAGTGTTCTGTATCTGTATCTGTATCTTACAGTGTTCTGTATCTGTATCTGTAACTTACAGTGTTCTGTATCTGTATCTGTAACTTACAGTGTTCTGTATCTGTATCTGTATCTTACAGTGTTCTGTATCTGTAACTTACAGTGTTCTGTATCTGTATCTGTAACTTACAGTGTTCTGTATCTGTATCTGTAACTTACAGTGTTCTGTATCTGTATCTGTATCTTACAGTGTTCTGTATCTGTATCTGTAACTTACAGTGTTCTGTATCTGTAACTTACAGTGTTCTGTATCTGTAACTTACAGTGTTCTGTATCTGTAACTTACAGTGTTCTGTATCTGTATCTGTAACTTACAGTGTTCTGTATCTGTATCTGTAACTTACAGTGTTCTGTATCTGTAACTTACAGTGTTCTGTATCTGTAACTTACAGTGTTCTGTATCTGTAACTTACAGTGTTCTGTATCTGTAACTTACAGTGTTCTGTATCTGTAACTTACAGTGTTCTGTATCTGTATCTGTATCTTACAGTGTTCTGTATCTGTAACTTACAGTGTTCTGTATCTGTAACTGTAACTTACAGTGTTCTGTATCTGTAACTTACAGTGTTCTGTATCTGTATCTGTAACTTACAGTGTTCTGTATCTGTATCTGTAACTTACAGTGTTCTGTATCTGTAACTTACAGTGTTCTGTATCTGTATCTGTAACTTACAGTGTTCTGTATCTGTATCTGTAACTTACAGTGTTCTGTATCTGTATCTGTAACTTACAGTGTTCTGTATCTGTATCTGTAACTTACAGTGTTCTGTATCTGTATCTGTAACTTACAGTGTTCTGTATCTGTATCTGTAACTTACAGTGTTCTGTATCTGTATCTGTATCTTACAGTGTTCTGTATCTGTATCTGTAACTTACAGTGTTCTGTATCTGTATCTTACAGTGTTCTGTATCTGTAACTTACAGTGTTCTGTATCTGTATCTGTAACTTACAGTGTTCTGTATCTGTATCTGTAACTTACAGTGTTCTGTATCTGTATCTGTAACTTACAGTGTTCTGTATCTGTAACTTACAGTGTTCTGTATCTGTATCTGTATCTTACAGTGTTCTGTATCTGTATCTGTATCTTACAGTGTTCTGTATCTGTATCTGTAACTTACAGTGTTCTGTATCTGTATCTGTAACTTACAGTGTTCTGTATCTGTAACTTATAGTGTTCTGTATCTGTATCTGTATCTTACAGTGTTCTGTATCTGTAACTTACAGTGTTCTGTATCTGTATCTGTAACTTACAGTGTTCTGTATCTGTATCTGTATCTTACAGTGTTCTGTATCTGTATCTGTATCTTACAGTGTTCTGTATCTGTATCTGTATCTTACAGTGTTCTGTATCTGTATCTGTAACTTACAGTGTTCTGTATCTGTAACTTACAGTGTTCTGTATCTGTATCTGTAACTTACAGTGTTCTGTATCTGTAACTTATAGGGATGCTCGATATTGGCTTTTTTACCGATACCGATATTCCGATATTGTCCAACTCTTAATTTCGATACCGATACCGATACCGATATCAACCGATACCGATATATGCAGGGTTTCCCCCCAAAAAAACTGAATAATTTCAGGTAATTAATAATTTCACTGGATGCATTCAAAAGGCTTTCTAAATGTAAGCATTATCTGTGCAAAATATGATAATTAAAAAAGTAAAAATTAACATTACATATCTCTTGTTGTTGAATTAAACCAACATGCATACTTTTGACAATAAATAAAATAAGAATTGGTTCTTACTTGCTTGCCTGGGTAAATAAAGGTTAAATAAATGTAATTTTTTTTTTTTTTTTTTTTTGATACCGATATTTTCCGATATCACATTTTACTGCCGATATCGGCCGATAATATCGGTCGGCCGATAATATCGGACATCCCTAGTAACTTACAGTGTTCTGTATCTGTATCTGTAACTTACAGTGTTCTGTATCTGTATCTGTAACTTACAGTGTTCTGTATCTGTATCTGTATCTGTAACTTACAGTGTTCTGTATCTGTATCTGTAACTTACAGTGTTCTGTATCTGTATCTGTAACTTACAGTGTTCTGTATCTGTATCTGTAACTTACAGTGTTCTGTATCTGTATCTGTATCTGTATCTTACAGTGTTCTGTATCTGTATCTGTAACTTACAGTGTTCTGTATCTGTATCTTACAGTGTTCTGTATCTGTAACTTACAGTGTTCTGTATCTGTATCTGTATCTGTAACTTACAGTGTTCTGTATCTGTATCTGTAACTTACAGTGTTCTGTATCTGTATCTGTATCTGTATCTTACAGTGTTCTGTATCTGTATCTGTAACTTACAGTGTTCTGTATCTGTATCTTACAGTGTTCTGTATCTGTATCTGTAACTTACAGTGTTCTGTATCTGTATCTGTAACTTACAGTGTTCTGTATCTTACAGTGTTCTGTATCTGTATCTGTAACTTACAGTGTTCTGTATCTGTATCTGTAACTTACAGTGTTCTGTATCTTACAGTGTTCTGTATCTGTATCTGTATCTTACAGTGTTCTGTATCTGTATCTGTAACTTACAGTGTTCTGTATCTGTATCTTACAGTGTTCTGTATCTGTAACTTACAGTGTTCTGTATCTGTATCTGTAACTTACAGTGTTCTGTATCTGTAACTGTAACTTACAGTGTACTGTATCTGTAACTTACAGTGTTCTGTATCTGTATCTGTATCTGTAACTTACAGTGTTCTGTATCTGTATCTTACAGTGTTCTGTATCTGTATCTGTATCTGTATCTTACAGTGTTCTGTATCTGTAACTTACAGTGTTCTGTATCTGTAACTTACAGTGTTCTGTATCTGTATCTGTAACTTACAGTGTTCTGTATCTGTATCTGTAACTTACAGTGTTCTGTATCTGTAACTGTAACTTACAGTGTTCTGTATCTGTATCTGTAACTTACAGTGTTCTGTATCTGTATCTGTAACTTACAGTGTTCTGTATCTGTATCTGTAACTTACAGTGTTCTGTATCTGTAACTGTAACTTACAGTGTTCTGTATCTGTAACTGTAACTTACAGTGTTCTGTATCTGTAACTTACAGTGTTCTGTATCTGTAACTTACAGTGTTCTGTATCTGTAACTTACAGTGTTCTGTAACTGTAACTTACAGTGTTCTGTATCTGTATCTGTAACTTACAGTGTTCTGTATCTGTAACTTACAGTGTTCTGTATCTGTAACTTACAGTGTTCTGTATCTGTAACTTACAGTGTTCTGTATCTGTATCTGTAACTTACAGTGTTCTGTATCTGTATCTGTAACTTACAGTGTTCTGTATCTGTAACTTACAGTGTTCTGTATCTGTAACTGTAACTTACAGTGTTCTGTATCTGTAACT
Organism: Notolepis coatsorum; assembly: GCF_963971535.1. Classification (NCBI taxonomy): domain Eukaryota; kingdom Metazoa; phylum Chordata; class Actinopteri; order Aulopiformes; family Paralepididae; genus Notolepis; species Notolepis coatsorum. Next base: position 615,024 of record NW_028174877.1, read on the forward strand.
GTAACTTACAGTGTTCTGTATCTGTATCTGTAACTTACAGTGTTCTGTATCTGTAACTGTAACTTACAGTGTTCTGTATCTGTAACTTACAGTGTTCTGTATCTGTATCTTACAGTGTTCTGTATCTGTATCTGTAACTTACAGTGTTCTGTATCTGTATCTGTATCTTACAGTGTTCTGTATCTGTAACTTACAGTGTTCTGTATCTGTATCTGTAACTTACAGTGTTCTGTATCTGTAACTGTAACTTACAGTGTTCTGTATCTGTAACTGTATCTTACAGTGTTCTGTATCTGTAACTGTAACTTACAGTGTTCTGTATCTGTAACTGTAACTTACAGTGTTCTGTATCTGTAACTGTATCTTACAGTGTTCTGTATCTGTATCTGTATCTTACAGTGTTCTGTATCTGTAACTTACAGTGTTCTGTATCTGTAACTGTATCTTACAGTGTTCTGTATCTGTATCTGTATCTTACAGTGTTCTGTATCTGTAACTTACAGTGTTCTGTATCTGTAACTGTAACTTACAGTGTTCTGTATCTGTAACTGTATCTTACAGTGTTCTGTATCTGTATCTGTATCTTACAGTGTTCTGTATCTGTAACTTACAGTGTTCTGTATCTGTAACTGTATCTTACAGTGTTCTGTATCTGTAACTGTATCTTACAGTGTTCTGTATCTGTAACTTACAGTGTTCTGTATCTGTAACTGTAACTTACAGTGTTCTGTATCTGTAACTGTAACTTACAGTGTTCTGTATCTGTATCTGTAACTTACAGTGTTCTGTATCTGTAACTTACAGTGTTCTGTATCTGTATCTGTATCTTACAGTGTTCTGTATCTGTAACTTACAGTGTTCTGTATCTGTAACTGTAACTTACAGTGTTCTGTATCTGTATCTGTATCTTACAGTGTTCTGTATCTGTATCTTACAGTGTTCTGTATCTGTAACTGTAACTTACAGTGTTCTGTATCTGTATCTTACAGTGTTCTGTATCTGTATCTGTAACTTACAGTGTTCTGTATCTGTATCTGTAACTTACAGTGTTCTGTATCTGTATCTGTAACTTACAGTGTTCTGTATCTGTATCTGTAACTTACAGTGTTCTGTATCTGTATCTGTATCTTACAGTGTTCTGTATCTGTAACTGTAACTTACAGTGTTCTGTATCTGTATCTGTAACTTACAGTGTTCTGTATCTGTAACTGTAACTTACAGTGTTCTGTATCTGTAACTTACAGTGTTCTGTATCTGTAACTTACAGTGTTCTGTATCTGTAACTTACAGTGTTCTGTATCTGTATCTGTAACTTACAGTGTTCTGTATCTGTAACTTACAGTGTTCTGTATCTGTATCTGTAACTTACAGTGTTCTGTATCTGTAACTTACAGTGTTCTGTATCTGTATCTGTAACTTACAGTGTTCTGTATCTGTATCTGTAACTTACAGTGTTCTGTATCTGTAACTTACAGTGTTCTGTATCTGTATCTGTAACTTACAGTGTTCTGTATCTGTAACTTACAGTGTTCTGTATCTGTAACTTACAGTGTTCTGTATCTGTATCTGTAACTTACAGTGTTCTGTATCTGTATCTGTAACTTACAGTGTTCTGTATCTGTATCTGTAACTTACAGTGTTCTGTATCTGTATCTTACAGTGTTCTGTATCTGTATCTGTAACTTACAGTGTTCTGTATCTGTAACTGTAACTTACAGTGTTCTGTATCTGTATCTGTAACTTACAGTGTTCTGTATCTGTATCTTACAGTGTTCTGTATCTGTATCTGTAACTTACAGTGTTCTGTATCTGTATCTGTAACTTACAGTGTTCTGTATCTGTATCTGTAACTTACAGTGTTCTGTATCTGTATCTGTAACTTACAGTGTTCTGTATCTGTAACTTACAGTGTTCTGTATCTGTAACTTACAGTGTTCTGTATCTGTATCTGTAACTTACAGTGTTCTGTATCTGTATCTGTATCTGTATCTGTAACTTACAGTGTTCTGTATCTGTAACTTACAGTGTTCTGTATCTGTATCTGTAACTTACAGTGTTCTGTATCTGTATCTTACAGTGTTCTGTATCTGTATCTGTAACTTACAGTGTTCTGTATCTGTAACTTACAGTGTTCTGTATCTGTAACTTACAGTGTTCTGTATCTGTATCTGTAACTTACAGTGTTCTGTATCTGTATCTGTAACTTACAGTGTTCTGTATCTGTAACTTACAGTGTTCTGTATCTGTATCTGTAACTTACAGTGTTCTGTATCTGTATCTGTAACTTACAGTGTTCTGTATCTGTAATTTACAGTGTTCTGTATCTGTATCTGTAACTTACAGTGTTCTGTATCTGTAATTTACAGTGTTCTGTATCTGTATCTGTAACTTACAGTGTTCTGTATCTGTATCTGTAACTTACAGTGTTCTGTATCTGTAATTTACAGTGTTCTGTATCTGTATCTGTAACTTACAGTGTTCTGTATCTGTATCTGTAATTTACAGTGTTCTGTATCTGTATCTGTAATTTACAGTGTTCTGTATCTGTATCTGTAACTTACAGTTATCTGTATCTGTAACTTACAGTGTTCTGTATCTGTATCTGTAACTTACAGTGTTCTGTATCTGTATCTGTATCTTACAGTGTTCTGTATCTGTATCTGTAACTTACAGTGTTCTGTATCTGTATCTGTAACTTACAGTGTTCTGTATCTGTAACTTACAGTGTTCTGTATCTGTATCTGTAACTTACAGTGTTCTGTATCTGTATCTTACAGTGTTCTGTATCTGTATCTGTATCTTACAGTGTTCTGTATCTGTATCTGTATCTTACAGTGTTCTGTATCTGTAACTTACAGTGTTCTGTATCTGTATCTTACAGTGTTCTGTATCTGTATCTTACAGTGTTCTGTATCTGTAACTCACAGTGTTCTGTATCTGTAACTGTATCTTACAGTGTTCTGTATCTGTATCTGTATCTTACAGTGTTCTGTATCTGTAACTTACAGTGTTCTGTATCTGTAACTTACAGTGTTCTGTATCTGTATCTTACAGTGTTCTGTATCTGTAACTCACAGTGTTCTGTATCTGTAACTTACAGTGTTCTGTATCTGTATCTGTAACTTACAGTGTTCTGTATCTGTAACTTACAGTGTTCTGTATCTGTAACTTACAGTGTTCTGTATCTGTATCTGTAACTTACAGTGTTCTGTATCTGTATCTGTAACTTACAGTGTTCTGTATCTGTATCTGTAACTTACAGTGTTCTGTATCTGTATCTGTAACTTACAGTGTTCTGTATCTGTATCTGTAACTTACAGTGTTCTGTATCTGTATCTGTATCTTACAGTGTTCTGTATCTGTAACTTACAGTGTTCTGTATCTGTATCTGTAACTTACAGTGTTCTGTATCTGTATCTGTAACTTACAGTGTTCTGTATCTGTATCTGTAACTTACAGTGTTCTGTATCTGTATCTGTATCTTACAGTGTTCTGTATCTGTATCTGTAACTTACAGTGTTCTGTATCTGTATCTGTATCTTACAGTGTTCTGTATCTGTATCTTACAGTGTTCTGTATCTGTATCTGTAACTTACAGTGTTCTGTATCTGTATCTGTAACTTACAGTGTTCTGTATCTGTAACTTACAGTGTTCTGTATCTGTATCTGTAACTTACAGTGTTCTGTATCTGTATCTGTAACTTACAGTGTTCTGTATCTGTATCTGTAACTTACAGTGTTCTGTATCTGTATCTGTAACTTACAGTGTTCTGTATCTGTATCTGTAACTTACAGTGTTCTGTATCTGTATCTGTAACTTACAGTGTTCTGTATCTGTATCTGTAACTTACAGTGTTCTGTATCTGTATCTGTAACTTACAGTGTTCTGTATCTGTATCTGTATCTGTAACTTACAGTGTTCTGTATCTGTATCTGTATCTTACAGTGTTCTGTATCTGTAACTTACAGTGTTCTGTATCTGTATCTGTAACTTACAGTGTTCTGTATCTGTAACTTACAGTGTTCTGTATCTGTAACTTACAGTGTTCTGTATCTGTATCTGTAACTTACAGTGTTCTGTATCTGTATCTGTAACTTACAGTGTTCTGTATCTGTAACTTACAGTGTTCTGTATCTGTATCTGTAACTTACAGTGTTCTGTATCTGTATCTGTAACTTACAGTGTTCTGTATCTGTATCTGTAACTTACAGTGTTCTGTATCTGTATCTGTATCTTACAGTGTTCTGTATCTGTAACTTACAGTGTTCTGTATCTGTATCTGTAACTTACAGTGTTCTGTATCTGTATCTGTATCTTACAGTGTTCTGTATCTGTAACTTACAGTGTTCTGTATCTGTAACTTACAGTGTTCTGTATCTGTATCTGTAACTTACAGTGTTCTGTATCTGTATCTGTAACTTACAGTGTTCTGTATCTGTATCTGTAACTTACAGTGTTCTGTATCTGTATCTGTAACTTACAGTGTTCTGTATCTGTATCTGTAACTTACAGTGTTCTGTATCTGTATCTGTAACTTACAGTGTTCTGTATCTGTATCTGTAACTTACAGTGTTCTGTATCTGTATCTGTAACTTACAGTGTTCTGTATCTGTATCTGTAACTTACAGTGTTCTGTATCTGTAACTTACAGTGTTCTGTATCTGTATCTGTATCTTACAGTGTTCTGTATCTGTATCTGTAACTTACAGTGTTCTGTATCTGTATCTGTAACTTACAGTGTTCTGTATCTGTATCTGTAACTTACAGTGTTCTGTATCTGTATCTGTAACTTACAGTGTTCTGTATCTGTAACTTACAGTGTTCTGTATCTGTATCTGTATCTTACAGTGTTCTGTATCTGTAACTTACAGTGTTCTGTATCTGTATCTGTAACTTACAGTGTTCTGTATCTGTATCTGTAACTTACAGTGTTCTGTATCTGTATCTGTATCTTACAGTGTTCTGTATCTGTATCTGTATCTTACAGTGTTCTGTATCTGTAACTTACAGTGTTCTGTATCTGTATCTGTATCTTACAGTGTTCTGTATCTGTATCTGTAACTTACAGTGTTCTGTATCTGTATCTTACAGTGTTCTGTATCTGTATCTGTAACTTACAGTGTTCTGTATCTGTATCTGTATCTTACAGTGTTCTGTATCTGTAACTTACAGTGTTCTGTATCTGTATCTGTAACTTACAGTGTTCTGTATCTGTATCTGTATCTTACAGTGTTCTGTATCTGTATCTGTAACTTACAGTGTTCTGTATCTGTAACTGTAACTTACAGTGTTCTGTATCTGTATCTGTAACTTACAGTGTTCTGTATCTGTATCTGTAACTTACAGTGTTCTGTATCTGTAACTTACAGTGTTCTGTATCTGTATCTGTATCTTACAGTGTTCTGTATCTGTATCTGTAACTTACAGTGTTCTGTATCTGTATCTGTATCTTACAGTGTTCTGTATCTGTAACTTACAGTGTTCTGTATCTGTATCTGTAACTTACAGTGTTCTGTATCTGTATCTGTAACTTACAGTGTTCTGTATCTGTATCTGTATCTTACAGTGTTCTGTATCTGTATCTGTATCTTACAGTGTTCTGTATCTGTAACTTACAGTGTTCTGTATCTGTATCTGTAACTTACAGTGTTCTGTATCTGTATCTGTAACTTACAGTGTTCTGTATCTGTATCTGTATCTTACAGTGTTCTGTATCTGTATCTGTAACTTACAGTGTTCTGTATCTGTAACTGTAACTTACAGTGTTCTGTATCTGTATCTGTAACTTACAGTGTTCTGTATCTGTAACTGTAACTTACAGTGTTCTGTATCTGTAACTGTAACTTACAGTGTACTGCTGGAAGGCGTGTCTCTCTCGGAGAAGCAGGAAGCAGAGCGCGGAGGAGATGACCATTTGGACCAAAGTAAACAACAACAAGGACGACTTTATCCCTCGACTCAAACTCTGGAGAGAGAGAGAGAGAGAGAGAGAGAGAGAGAATAAAATAATAATTAACATATATTTAAAGGTGGCGGCTGAGTGGCGCAGTGGGCAAGGCGCTCGCCACTAACGCAGGAGATGCTGGTATCGAGCCCAGGTCTCGGCGTTGCTACCGGCTTGGCCGGTCTTTCATACTAACACAATTGGCAGTGTTAGAGGGTGGGAAAGCCAGTGGGTGGGGATTGGACGTTGTGGACAGCGACTCCTACAGGTCGGTTGGTGCGCCTGTACAGCAGAATCAGGAAGTAACGGGGGCAGCGTGAGCCTCCCACGCGTTACTCCTCGCCACTGAGAGATCGCGCTGTGCAGGTGAAAAGATGCGACGGCTGCCTCCTCGTGTACCGGAGGGGACACGTGATGCAAGGCTTCTATCCTCACTGCAGCCGACCAGTGGGAGGCATGGTCTAGCAACGTTCGAGACAGGGGAGGGGAGAATTGGAGGGAGAATTGGCGAGGCGAAATTGGGATGGGGGAAAAATTTAAGATAAGGAGAAGAAGTGGATAAAAAAAGAAAAAACATATATTTAAAGGTGCTATAGATAACATTTTATGTAGAGTAATCATTCTAAAAACATAATATATCCACAGAGCTTTTAGAAAGGTGCAGAATAAATGTATTGCTTTTACCCCCAAAGACATTATTGATTAATTAATTCATAATTGAAAACATTTTTGCAGGTCCAAAATGAAAGTTGTTGTTTACATGTTGCGCGTGCATGTATCCCCTCCCTACAGCTGATTGGATAAATGACACGTTGGTGCTCTAGTCCGACATCTAGTGGCTGAATGTTATCTATAGCACCTTTAACATCTAGTGGCTGAATGTTATCTATAGCACCTTTAACATCTAGTGGCTGAATGTTACCTATAGCGCCTTTAAAATCTAGTGGCTGACTGTTATCTATAGCGCCTTTAAAATCTAGTGGATGAATGTTATCTATAGCACCTTTAACTTCTAGTGGCTGACTGTTATCTACAGCACCTTTAAAATCTAGTGGCTGAATGTTACCTATAGCACCTTTAACATCTAGTGGCTGAATGTTATCTATAGCACCTTTAAAATCTAGTGGCTGAATGTTACCTATAGCACCTTTAACATCTAGTGGCTGAATGTTATCTATAGCACCTTTAAAATCTAGTGGCTGAATGTTATCTATAGCACCTTTAACATCTAGTGGCCGAATGTTATCTATATCACCTTTAACATCTAGTGGCTGAATGTTGTCTATAGCACCTTTAACATCTAGTGGCTGAATGTTAACTATATCACGGGATATAGATATACCAACGGGAGACTCGGTTGATGAAATATGAATTCAGATCGCTAATAAAAAAATGAAGCGCTAATTGTCGTGGTGGGCATTCAGGCATTGGGCTGATAAAACGTCTTATCACGTGGTGGGCACTGAAAGTGTTAAGGTGTGCATACAGGACATTAATGTGACTTGTTAAGTTAAAAAGGTATATTTGAATGTCATTATTATTTCAACTGTTTATAAGATGATAGAACATGCATTCTCTATTTCTCTTTTAAATGTTTATATATAAAATGTAAGTTTACTTGCAGTATCAGTAAAACGCCAATGTCTGTTAGTACAGTTTTGTCTCAAATAGAATGCTTAGTATTAAATTGCAGCTAATTAATACACTGTTTAATTCTGGATATATATAGATTATTACATTAAAAGTTAGGCAATAGAACTGTTTATTGTAACATAATTAAAAAGAGTGGCTCTGATAAGGAGAAGCCAACAGCCTGTGAGCAGGAAGCCAGGTGTGACAACACTACATGACCATATTAGGAAGACCTGAACAGGAGGAAGACAACAATGTGTGAATATCACTCTGATTGGCCAAGCCACAGGTGACTCAGTGAGGTAATTTCTTTTATAAAAAGCCCCACAGGGGAATTTTGGAGCAGGCAAGACCTGGATCTTGACCTCCTCCAGCCCATTCTTCAATTGACAAACATGTGAAATATGTGAGTATATTTTGTACTTGTTGAATGTTAGACTGAACAAATGTTAGTCTGATTAGTCTGTAAGGTCAATGCACTGGACCAGGCCATTAGTATAACTTTTATAACCATGTATCCATATTTGTCAATGATGAATCCCTTGTGTTGAACCAAACTCTCTCTGGGTCTCACCACCTCAATAAATATGGGATAACAACTGACCTTTGTTGTGGAAATAACTAATTTTCCCCCTGGCTAGTGGAGTCTTGGGGGGAAACCATTTTATCATTCTGTGTTAGATAACTACCTTTGGCTAGTACAATATACGACACTAGCTAGCTGGACTGCAAAACGAAATGGTAATTTTCACATGACGGTACCAGTCGGCTAGGATGCCAGTCAGCTAGTGTGCCAGTCAACTATGGTGCTAGTTGGCTAATGTACCAGTCAGCTAGTGTGCCAGTCAGCCATGATGCCAGTCAGCCATGATGCCAGTCAGCTATGGTACTGTAACCGAGTGGATTTGATCCTGGGACCATAGGATCCACAGGCGGCCGCACTAACCAGCTGAGCTAAAGGGTCAGAGGTTAGCAGGTGCTGGTTGACTGTAGTTTACACTAACCAGCTGAGCTAAAGGGTCAGAGGTTAGCAGGTGCTGGTTGACTGTAGTTTACACTAACCAGCTGAGCTAAAGGGTCAGAGCTGTTAGCAGGTGCTGGTTGACTGTAGTTTACACTAACCAGCTGAGCTAAAGGGTCAGAGGTTAGCAGGTGCTGGTTGACTGTAGTTTACACTAACCAGCTGAGCTAAAGGGTCAGTTAGCAGGTGCTGGTTGACTGTAGTTTACACTAACCAGCTGAGCTAAAGGGTCAGTTAGCAGGTGCTGGTTGACTGTAGTTTACACTAACCAGCTGAGCTAAAGGGTCA
>NW_028174877.1:628909-645375 GCF_963971535.1 Notolepis coatsorum
ATACACTGTCAGCTAGAAGAATAATAAACACTGTCAGCTAGAAGAATAATAAACACTGTCAGCTAGAATAATAATAATACACTGTCAGCTAGAATAATAATAAACACTGTCAGCTAGAATAATAATAATAATACACTGTCAGCTAGAAGAATAATAATACACTGTCAGCTAGAAGAATAATAAACACTGTCAGCTAGAAGAATAATAAACACTGTCAGCTAGAAGAATAATAATACACTGTCAACTAGAATAATAATAAACACTGTCAGCTAGAATAATAATAATACACTGTCAGCTAGAAGAATAATAATACACTGTCAGCTAGAAGAATAATAATACACTGTCAGCTAGAATAATAATAAACACTGTCAGCTAGAAGAATAATAATACACTGTCAGCTAGAATAATAATAATACACTGTCAGCTAGAATAATAATAATACACTGTCAGCTAGAATAATAATAATACACTGTCAGCTAGAATAATAATAATACACTGTCAGCTAGAATAATAATAATACACTGTCAGCTAGAATAATAATAAACACTGTCAGCTAGAATAATAATAAACACTGTCAGCTACAAGAATAATAATACACTGTCAGCTAGAATAATAATAAACACTGTCAGCTAGAATAATAATAAACACTGTCAGCTAGAATAATAATAATACACTGTCAGCTAGAATAATAATAATACACTGTCAGCTAGAAGAATAATAAACACTGTCAGCTAGAATAATAATAATACACTGTCAGCTAGAATAATAATAATAAACACTGTCAGCTAGAATAATAATAATACACTGTCAGCTAGAATAATAATAAACACTGTCAGCTAGAATAATAATAATACACTGTCAACTGGGATAGAATAATAATACAGCTGTGGTCTATAGTGTGTGTGTATGTACTGTATGTGTGAGTGTGTATGTGTGTGTGTGTGTGTGTGTGTGTATGCGTGTGTGAGTGTGTGTGTGTGTGTGTATGCATGTGTGTGTGAGTGTGTGTGTGTCTTACAGTTCTCATGCTACAGTGTTTCTCCATGACGATCGCCACCACTCCAGCTGCCAGGAACTAAACACACACACAGACAATCAATCAATCATCTATCTATCGAGATTATTATGTTAATTTAATTGTGTTGATGTTTCCAGTTCTGCAAAATAAGTATGTACATTTTGTTGGGTTTGGTAAACATTGCACTCAGTCTATCAGTGTGCTGTATGTGTGTAGGGGCAGGTACAAATATGAATTGTCTTCTTCCTGTTCCTTTCGGCCATGGAATTAAGTGGATCATATTAAGTGAACTATGTACTGTTGGACTGTAATAATGCCATGTACGAATAAATAAAAATGAAATGAAATGAAAAATCAATCTCTCTATCTCTCTTTCTCTCTCTCTCTATCAGACAGACAGGTAGACTCACTGACAGACAGACAGACAGACAGGTAGTAGACAGACAGACAGGTAGTAGACAGACAGACAGACAGGTAGACTCACGGACAGGCCACTCCACCAGGGAACACCCAGGTTGATGACTTCAGTTAACTCAGTGAAGTGAAGAGGGATGGAGTACGACATTACCATCACACCTAGCATCAGCTGAGAGACCTATACACACAGAGAGACAGAGGTGTTTAGCAGGAGTAGAGACAGAGGTGTTTAGCAGTAGAGACAGAGGTGTTTAGCAGTAGAGACAGAGGTGTTTAGCAGTAGTGTTGTGAAGGATCAGATTAAACCGAATATATATATTTATTTATATATATATATTTAAATAGTATTTGTATATCGTTTGATATCCCCTGTATATTCCTTGTACAATATGCACTGAATATCCCTTTAGTCTACTAAACAGCCCATAATAGTTTCATTCTACCATTGGACGAGAACCTGGCGCCAGCAGCCATACCCCTAGGTTCAAGTTCAATCGTGCCGCCCAACATGTCGTGGCAAGCCCGGTTCCGCGTAGGAATACGTCTGGCGAAATACGAATGGTACTATTTGTTCACAGCGCATATATATATGGCGCAAGTAAAGTAGAACTTTCTTTTAGTCCAGTTCTTTACCCTCCAACCGAGTAACAGACGCGAAGCCTCACCCACGACGCACGTGTGGTGCAGTAAGGCCTACTTGGCCTCAGAATAGGCATTGAGATATCGTGTGGATTAATAGTTGAATTGTCATAGTTTGGCACTATACCGTCGAGTTGGACGTATTCTATTAAGCTAATAATAGTCTATTTATGTATGGTGCATCGTTCGGTTAGAGTTATAAAGTTATCAGTACCCCCATCGTTCCTGACGTTATCTGGAGTCTTAACCAGGCTGGGCAGACCACTAGTGGTGCTTGCATCCGAGGAGCTCCGGGCCAGGGCGACTGGACCTGTATATTGGATTACTCTACCCGGACGACGGCGAGCCTTCCACGGCTTGGATTATGCTTTGGGTGCTTTGATTATTCCATGGATAACGGCCAACACTGCGGAGTGTTGGAACTACCCCCCGGAGAGGACTCCAGGTGAGACGGCGCTCTACACCAGTGAGGTCGCCTCACGTCTCTCCGTTGTGGACCGGCAGCTACCGTCCACCAGAGGGTCCAGCTGTATTCGTCTGCGGACCGAGGTTCTGTGGGCACCGTGTTCAAGACTTTGAATTCTCCCAAGAAATCGTCGGCCAGATGGGATACCGCCAGCGGCTTCTCTAACCCCCCCCTCCTACTGTCTTACAACCAGCGGGACCCCCCCCCCCCTTAGTGTATCCAGCTATAATCATTTAAGTACCATCGCTATAGTTTCCTAGAGAACCGGGTTGTATACTTACTCCCTGCGTAACCAGAGATTGGACATTCAATGTTGATTTACCTACGAATACTCATTTGCCATACAAGTGCATTTCAAATCATAAGTGTAAACAAGTGAACGTTGTATATACCTTTTGCTATATTAAATATTCGATTTGTACATTTGTGTGGACTTCGTTTCATCAGGTGGGAAAGTGTTCATCATATTTATATCATGTACTGGATGGCCAGAAGTTAAAGTACAAGAGGTAGTGGTTTAATAATACCATACTTAACAATACAGTCAGGGAATTGTACCCCTTAGTTACAATTGGTCCTTCGAGCCGGAGGGTAACTAGTGTAATATTAATATAGTGTTATTAATATTGAAATGGCCTATGATGAACACTCCACGAAACGGTCCTCCTAACCTAGAACGCCCGCGGCGCAGACGACAGCCACCTCAGTACTTAGAGGATTACGCTGTCAGTCAACTACCTAGCCTTCGACAAACGGTAAACGCGGTAAAAGTAGAAAGTAAAATTATGTCTGACCTTAACGACCAGGTTTCCCCGACCACAGAGGCCCTAGTAGGTTCTAATGTAACCGACCAAGCTCACGGTGGGGACCAGGAGGGAGCTGACATGCCTTTACCCCCCGCCACTACCGAAGAAGTAGTCCCCGACCAGCCCCGGGAGGAAGACAACCCTACAGAGAGAGAACTCTGCACGGAAGAAGAGGAGGAGAGCGCCGAGGAAATAGAGCTCCAGGACTCCCCAACGAGTACACCCAGGAGCGGCTCACCCAGGAGCGGCTCACCTCCACAACCGCCTTCCCCCAGCGAAGCGGAGAGGATGCTACAACAGGCGTTCCTCGTCAGCCTGACAGCCTCTACCGAACGCGATCGACTCCAAGCACAGACGCTTAGCGAGCGCGAACATTTTACTATTGAAAGAGAACGCCTCCAAGCGCAGCAACGGAGCGAAGAAGAGCGCACACGCCTGGAGATGAGACGCCTTCAGACGGAAGAGAATATGGCAAGAGACCGGGCCGACGCCCAGCGCGCCGCTGCCGGTGCCCAAAGAGAAGCAGATCTCACCAAGCGCGAAGTCGAGCGCGACAAGCTACAAGCGCAGCTAATGGAGCAGCTGATCCGCAAGGCAACACCCTCTCCCTCCGCCAGGGGTTCAAGGAACTCGTCGAGACAACAGTCAAGGGCAGCGTCTCCTAACCGAGCAAGCGACCCTGAACTTGACCAACCGACCGAGCCTATACCCCCCGCAGACCCCCTTCCCAGACCGGTCCAAGTGAGACCCAGCTACAAGGAAGGAGCGGCATACACTGCATACACAAGCTAAATAAACGATTACAGGATCTGGAAGATCTGATAGAGGAAGAAGAGGGAGAGGAGGAGAACCAAGCCCGACGACAGCACAGTACTCCACCGGACCAGGAGGTCCAGTACAGCCCAGGCTATACCCCCGCGGCGCTGCGCTACAGACCCCCGACTCTATTCACGGGTGAGCACGACGCACGACCAGCCCCGAGGAATAGCACCTGGACCAGCGGGCCATGGTACCCTGTCGGTACCAGCCCACAGAGAGGCGCAAGAGGGGACTCGCCTAGGAGGTCTCTCCCCCAACGATCGCCGATGTATCAGCCATCCACGGCGTCATACATTGCCACGCCGTCGTTTCCAGACTTCGCCTATGAGAGTCGAGCACAGTACACGGAGCTCCGGATGTGCTTAGAGACAATGATGGTGGATGTCGCTGATGAACGCCACAAGTATGCAATATTACTGAAGCACCTGAAAGTACCGCGAGCGCACAATATAGCGCTAGCCTATGCCACCTCTTCGACCCCATACACAGCGGCCCTGGCAGCGCTGGACCAGAGATATGGACATATATGGGATTACGTAATCCAAGAGATAAGGCATATTGATCGCCTACCCCCAGCAACAGACAATCGCTCATTAGACGACCTGTCAATCAAAGTGCAGTCCCTGGTAGGGATGCTGGGAGCACAACGGGAAAAGGGCATGCATGAGCTATACGCCAACTCTAACGTCGAGAGGATTTTGGAGAAGCTGCCACCCGCAAGACAAGAGCGTTTTAGGCGGCAGAGAGACTACCGGGATCCCAACGGCCCCGAACCATCCCTCCTTGATCTAGCCGACTTCCTGGCGAGAGAAGTCAGCAGCTTACGACTGGATACGTTCGGGCGGAGCACGCCAAGCTCCAGAGAGGGACCCAGGAGAATAAATGATGGAAGAAGATCGGTGACTGTCATGCACCAATCAGAGTCAGTACCGAGCAGTAAGAGCCACAGTACCCCCTCGAGAAAGGAGAAGTGGAAGATAGCGTGCCCCTACTGTGAGAAAGAACACTGGCTGTCACAATGTGACCTATTCACAAAGATGAATGCAGAAGAAGTGAGTCAATGGATAAAGTCCAACAGGCGCTGTTACCGATGTGTGCGACCACACATGGCAGCCGAATGCCGCCTAAAGAAAAGGTGCAGTCGGTGCGACGGAGCCCATCTAGATATACTACACGACAGTAACAGAAGACGGCCTCCACCTGCACCATCGAGCGGCACCAAGGCAAGTGTCATGTACATTGACCCCGCCAGCAGCAGCGGCGCCCAAGTGCTCTTAAAGGTAGTCCGTGTGACATTGAGCTACCAAGATAAAGTCATGGACACTTACGCCATCCTTGATGACGGGTCAGAGAAGACCCTTCTGCTCGCGTCCGCTGCGGCCCAGCTGGGACTGCGGGGGAGCGAGAACGAAATGACGATTCGGACAATAAGAAGAGATTTAAAGACGATAAAGGGCGAGAATGTCTCCTTCACTATCGCAGCAAACGGGCAGCCAGAGCGACGGTATAAGATTACAAATGCTTTCACCAGCCAAGAAATAGGACTATCGCAGTACACCTACCCTATCGCCAAATTGATGGATAAATATGTGCACCTGCGACAACTACCTATCCCGCTCATAGACGGCGCTACCCCGACCCTGCTGATAGGCTCCGACCATGCAGAACTCATAGTCCCGATTGACCGGGTCCATACAGGACCCCGAGGCTGTCCTGCAGCAGTCGAGACCCGCCTAGGGTGGACCCTACAAGGCCCCCTCGCTAAATCTCTCAACCGAACAGCAGCCACTAGCTGCCTCCACTCCAGAACGACAGAAGAAGACACCACTCTCCTGCAGCATGTCGAGAGGCTATGGACACTAGAGACAATGCCCTTTAAGAACGAAAAGAAAGATATTCGCTCTAAAGAAGACATTTACGCCATCAACCTACTCGAGCAGGGGACAAAGAGAGTCACAGTCGGCGGAGTGATGAGATACGCAACTCCACTCCTGAGGCGAGAGGGAATGCCCACCTTTCACGCAAAGAAAGACGCCACGGAGCGCTATCTATTGAACACGGAGCGGCGCCTAGCCAAAGACCCCGCTCAAGAGCGTGTGTACCGCGCTGAGATTGAGAAGCTAATCACAGCGGGACACGTGACAAAGATTGACATTAAAGAGGCCGATCAGACGACCGAATCATGGTACGTGCCGCATCACAAGGTCCATCACAACGGCAAGGATCGCATTGTGTTTAACTGCAGCTACCAGATCGGATCCCAAAATCTGAATAAAGAGCTCTTGCCCGGCCCCACACTCGGCCCCTCCCTACTAGGCGTGCTACTGCGCTTCCGCCAGGACAAGGTGGCTATCAGCGGGGATATCAAAGGGATGTTCCTGCAGGTGAGACTAGTAGAGGAGGACAAGCCCCTGCTGCGGTTCCTATGGAGAGAGAGGATCGGAGATGAGAACCCAGCCATCTACCAGTGGGAAGTACTCCCCTTCGGAACCACATGCAGCCCGTGCTGTGCTACATTTGCACTACAGAAACACGTCGCAGAGGACCCAACAGCAGATGAAGAGGTCCGACACAGTGTGAAGAACAGTTTCTACGTGGACAACTGTTTACAAAGCGTTTCGACTCAACAAGAAGCCGAGGCTCTCCTAATCAAGCTACGCGCCTCCCTGATCAAAGGCGGCTTTGATCTCAGGCAGTGGGCCAGCAGTGACCCGCACGTATTGCGCAGCCTCTCCCCCGCGGACAAGGCTGCCAGCAGCGAGACCTGGATGGCGACCATCCCAGGAGAAGCCCAAGAAATGACACTAGGACTAGTCTGGCGCTTCAAAACAGACTCGCTCCACTATAGACACAAACCCTTGACTCCAGAGCAGGGAAGGTCGACGGCGACACCGACCACCAGACGGAGTGTGTACAGAACACTCGCCAGACAATATGACCCGTTGGGATGTATTCTACCTTACACCACCAGGGCAAAGATGATTGTACGAGCACTATGGGACAAGGACCAGGGCTGGGACGACCCAATACCCGCACACCTTGCCTCAACATGGAGAGAGTGGGAGACGGAACTCCGCTCACTCCCAGGCGTCAATATACGCCGCAGCTACTTCCCATCCACAGTGAGGCCAGAGACATGCAAGATTGATCTACACGTCTTCAGCGACGCCTCCGAAGTAGCCTATGGATCGGTGGCCTACTTGCGTGCCCAAGAGAAGGGAGGAAAGATACACACTGCTTTCATCCTGGCTCGCTCAAGAATAGCCCCCCGAAAGCAACAATCTATCCCGCGTCTAGAGCTCTGCGCAGCCCTAGCAGGAGCGCATCTAGCCACGTTAATCCAACGTGAACTCACCATTCCGGTGCACAGAACAATCTTGTGGTCAGATTCCACGACAGTACTCACATGGATCAAGTCTGATTCATGCAGATACAAAGTCTTCGTGGGAGTCAGAGTCACCGAGATTCAAGAGTTAACAGAAGCAGCGAGCTGGCGGTATGTGGACACCAAACACAACCCAGCTGACGTCATCACCCGGGGAATGTCCCTGGATGACCTCACCCGTCGCAACACCTACAGTGACGGACCAGAATTCCTCAAGCTCCCGGAAGGAGAGTGGCCTACGCCCACCCCACGGGAAGCAAGTAACGAGGAGGCTGAGAACAAGAAACCTATGTTCTGTGGACTGAGCACAGTCGCCTCCACAGACCCCAACATAGATGACTGCATTACCCTAGAGAGTGCGCAGCAGAGGACATTCCTGTGGCACCACCCAGAGATTCAGTCCACCACTGACATGTCAGCAGCTGACTACGAAGAAGCAGAACTTCTTCTACTACAACGAGCCCAGAGAGACTCGTTCCCCGATGAGCTAGACTGTCTACAGGGAGGAAAGCCCGTCCCATCAGACAGCAGACTGCTCCACCTGGCACCCGAGAGTGACGCCCATAATCTCATCAGAGTGGGTGGTCGCCTGCGGAGAGCCCCCGATCTACCGGATGACATTAAGTACCCGATCGTCTTGAACAGCCGACACAAGGTCACAGAGCTGATCATAAAGAAATACGACGAGGATGTACACCACGCAGGAGCAGAGAGAGTCTTCGCGGAGATCAGACGTCGTTATTGGATACTGCAAGGGAGAGAAGCAGTGCGGCGCTTCCAGCGAACCTGTCTAGACTGCCGTAAGTGGCGCGCGCAGCCCAGCATACCACGGATGGCTGACTTACCCCCCTGTCGCCTCCGACTCGGCGACAAGCCATTCCACTCCACAGGCATGGACTGTTTTGGCCCGTTGTATATAAAGAGAGGAAGAGGAACCGAGAAGCGGTGGGGTATTGTATTCAAATGCATGACCACCAGAGCGATACATATCGAGCTCCTTCCGACCATGAGCACAGACTCATTCCTTATGGCCTTCCGAAGATTCACATCACGGAAAGGAAAACCGTCTACATTGTTGTCTGATCACGGGACAAACTTCAAAGGCGGAGAAAGAGAGCTGAGAGAGAGCTTCCAAGCTATGGGCCCAGAACTTAAGACCCACCTCGCTCCATCCCAGATTGACTTCCAGTTTAATCCCCCGAACGCACCCCACTTCGGTGGAACCTGGGAACGAGAAGTACGTTCTATAAAGACAGCCCTGTACGCCGTGCTTGGGGCCCAGACCGTGGCGGAGGAAGTCCTAATGACAGTCCTCACGGAGATCGAGGGAGTATTGAACTCAAAGCCCCTCGGTTACGTCTCCAGTGATGTAGCAGATGTCGACCCAGTCACCCCCAACACACTCTTAATGGGGCGGCTGGACCCCGCGCTACCCCAGACAATGTACAGGCCTGAAGAAGCGAACGGCCGAAGAATGTGGAGGTACAGTCAAGTACTAGCTGACAAGTTTTGGAGCAGCTTCCTACTCCACTACCTACCGTCTCTACAGACCCGCCAGAAGTGGGTAAAAGAGAGAGACAATTTGACAGAAGGAACAGTCGTCATGATTATCGACCAGTCACTACCCAGAGCTATGTGGCCGGCTGGCCGCGTAAGCAAAGTGATCACCGGTGCCGATGGCAAGGTCCGAGCAGCTGAAGTACTCGTCCAAGGGCGCACTTACACACGTCCCGTGGCGAGGCTAATAGAACTGCCCCGACTCCCAGATACTATCGATGATGACCATGACCCCATGACTTTGTGAGTTGACTGACCCTTACAGCGGACCTTGAGTGGTAGACAGTGCGGTTAATCTGTCTCTGCTTAGCTAATTAGGTGGGACTAATTAGGGGGCGGCTGTTGTGAAGGATCAGATTAAACCGAATATATATATTTATTTATATATATATATTTAAATAGTATTTGTATATCGTTTGATATCCCCTGTATATTCCTTGTACAATATGCACTGAATATCCCTTTAGTCTACTAAACAGCCCATAATAGTTTCATTCTACCATTGGACGAGAACCTGGCGCCAGCAGCCATACCCCTAGGTTCAAGTTCAATCGTGCCGCCCAACATGTCGTGGCAAGCCCGGTTCCGCGTAGGAATACGTCTGGCGAAATACGAATGGTACTATTTGTTCACAGCGCATATATATATGGCGCAAGTAAAGTAGAACTTTCTTTTAGTCCAGTTCTTTACCCTCCAACCGAGTAACAGACGCGAAGCCTCACCCACGACGCACGTGTGGTGCAGTAAGGCCTACTTGGCCTCAGAATAGGCATTGAGATATCGTGTGGATTAATAGTTGAATTGTCATAGTTTGGCACTATACCGTCGAGTTGGACGTATTCTATTAAGCTAATAATAGTCTATTTATGTATGGTGCATCGTTCGGTTAGAGTTATAAAGTTATCAGTACCCCCATCGTTCCTGACGTTATCTGGAGTCTTAACCAGGCTGGGCAGACCACTAGTGGTGCTTGCATCCGAGGAGCTCCGGGCCAGGGCGACTGGACCTGTATATTGGATTACTCTACCCGGACGACGGCGAGCCTTCCACGGCTTGGATTATGCTTTGGGTGCTTTGATTATTCCATGGATAACGGCCAACACTGCGGAGTGTTGGAACTACCCCCCGGAGAGGACTCCAGGTGAGACGGCGCTCTACACCAGTGAGGTCGCCTCACGTCTCTCCGTTGTGGACCGGCAGCTACCGTCCACCAGAGGGTCCAGCTGTATTCGTCTGCGGACCGAGGTTCTGTGGGCACCGTGTTCAAGACTTTGAATTCTCCCAAGAAATCGTCGGCCAGATGGGATACCGCCAGCGGCTTCTCTAACCCCCCCCTCCTACTGTCTTACAACCAGCGGGACCCCCCCCCCCCCCTTAGTGTATCCAGCTATAATCATTTAAGTACCATCGCTATAGTTTCCTAGAGAACCGGGTTGTATACTTACTCCCTGCGTAACCAGAGATTGGACATTCAATGTTGATTTACCTACGAATACTCATTTGCCATACAAGTGCATTTCAAATCATAAGTGTAAACAAGTGAACGTTGTATATACCTTTTGCTATATTAAATATTCGATTTGTACATTTGTGTGGACTTCGTTTCATCAGGTGGGAAAGTGTTCATCATATTTATATCATGTACTGGATGGCCAGAAGTTAAAGTACAAGAGGTAGTGGTTTAATAATACCATACTTAACAATACAGTCAGGGAATTGTACCCCTCAGTTACAAGTAGAGACAGAGGTGTTTAGCAGGAGTAGAGACAGAGGTGTTTAGCAGTAGAGACAGGGGTGTTTAGCAGTAGAGACAGAGGTGTTTAGCAGTAGAGACAGAGGTGTTTAGCAGTAGAGACAGAGGTGTTTAGCAGGAGTAGAGACAGAGGTGTTTAGCAGTAGACAGAGGTGTTTAGCAGTAGAGACAGAGGTGTTTAGCAGGAGTAGAGACAGAGGTGTTTAGCAGTAGAGACAGAGGTGTTTAGCAGGAGTAGAGACAGATGTGTTTAGCAGTAGAGACAAAGGTGTTTAGCAGGAGTAGAGACAGAGGTGTTTAGCAGGAGTAGAGACAGAGGTGTTTAGCAGTAGAGACAGAGGTGTTTAGCAGTAGAGACAGAGGTGTTTAGCAGGAGTAGAGACAGAGGTGTTTAGCAGTAGAGACAGGTGTTTAGCAGTAGAGACAGAGGTGTTTAGCAGGAGTAGAGACAGAGGTGTTTAGCAGGAGCAGAGACAGAGGTGTTTAGCAGTAGAGACAGAGGTGTTTAGCAGGAGTAGAGACAGAGGTGTTTAGCAGGAGAGACCGAGGTGTTTAGCAGTAGAGACAGAGGTGTTTAGCAGTAGAGACAGAGGTGTTTAGCAGGAGAGACAGGGGTGTTTAGCAGGAGAGACAGAGGTGTTTAGCAGTAGAGACAGAGGTGTTTAGCAGGAGAGACAGAGGTGTTTAGCAGTAGAGACAGAGGTGTTTAGCAGTAGAGACAGAGGTGTTTAGCAGTAGAGACAGAGGTGTTTAGCAGTAGAGACAGAGGTGTTTAGCAGTAGAGACAGAGGTGTTTAGCAGTAGAGACAGAGGTGTTTAGCAGTAGAGACAGAGGTGTTTAGCAGGAGCAAAGACAGAGGTGTTTAGCAGTAGAGACAGAGGTGTTTAGCAGGAGTAGAGACAGAGGTGTTTAGCAGGAGTAGAGACAGAGGTGTTTAGCAGTAGAGACAGAGGTGTTTAGCAGTAGAGACAGAGGTGTTTAGCAGGAGTAGAGACAGAGGTGTTTAGCAGGAGTAGAGACAGAGGTGTCTAGCAGTAGAGACAGAGGTGTTTAGCAGTAGATACAGAGGTGTTTAGCAGGAGTAGAGACAGAGGTGTTTAGCAGTAGAGACAGAGGTGTTTAGCAGGAGCAGAGACAGAGGTGTTTAGCAGTAGAGACAGAGGTGTTTAGCAGTAGAGACAGAGGTGTTTAGCAGGAGCAGAGACAGAGGTGTTTAGCAGTAGAGACAGAGGTGTTTAGCAGGAGCAGAGACAGAGGTGTTTAGCAGGAGCAGAGACAGAGGTGTTTAGCAGGAGAGACAGGTGTTTAGCAGCAGTAGAGACAGAGGTGTTTAGCAGTAGAGACAGAGGTGTTTAGCAGTAGAGACAGAGGTGTTTAGCAGTAGAGACAGAGGTGTTTAGCAGGAGTAGAGACAGAGGTGTTTAGCAGGAGCAGAGACAGAGGTGTTTAGCAGTAGAGACAGAGGTGTTTAGCAGGAGTAGAGACAGAGGTGTTTAGCAGTAGAGACAGAGGTGTTTAGCAGGAGCAGAGACAGAGGTGTTTAGCAGTAGAGACAGAGGTGTTTAGCAGGAGTAGAGACAGAGGTGTTTAGCAGCAGAGACAGAGGTGTTTAGCAGCAGAGACAGAGGTGTTTAGCAGTAGAGACAGAGGTGTTTAGCAGCAGTAGAGACAGAGGTGTTTAGCAGTAGAGACAGAGGTGTTTAGCAGTAGAGACAGAGGTGTTTAGCAGTAGAGACAGAGGTGTTTAGCAGTAGAGACAGAGGTGTTTAGCAGTAGAGACAGAGGTGTTTAGCAGCAGTAGAGACAGAGGTGTTTAGCAGGAGAGACAGGTGTTTAGCAGCAGTAGAGACAGAGGTGTTTAGCAGCAGTAGAGACAGAGGTGTTTAGCAGTAGAGACAGAGGTGTTTAGCAGTAGAGACAAAGGTGTTTAGCAGTAGAGACAGAGGTGTTTAGCAGTAGAGACAGAGGTGTTTAGCAGGAGCAGAGACAGAGGTGTTTAGCAGTAGAGACAGAGGTGTTTAGCAGGAGAGACAGAGGTGTTTAGCAGTAGAGACAGGGGTGTTTAGCAGTAGAGACAGAGGTGTTTAGCAGGAGCAGAGACAGAGGTGTTTAGCAGTAGAGACAGAGGTGTTTAGCAGTAGAGACAGAGGTGTTTAGCAGTAGAGACAGAGGTGTTTAGCAGGAGCAGAGACAGAGGTGTTTAGCAGTAGAGACAGAGGTGTTTAGCAGTAGAGACAGAGGTGTTTAGCAGCAGAGACAGAGGTGTTTAGCAGTAGAGACAGGGGTGTTTAGCAGCAGAGACAGAGGTGTTTAGCAGTAGAGACAGAGGTGTTTAGCAGGAGAGACAGAGGTGTTTAGCAGCAGAGACAGAGGTGTTTAGCAGTAGAGACAGAGGTGTTTAGCAGTAGAGACAGAGGTGTTTAGCAGTAGAGACAGAGGTGTTTAGCAGTAGAGACAGAGGTGTTTAGCAGGAGAGACAGAGGTGTTTAGCAGTAGAGACAGAGGTGTTTAGCAGTAGAGACAGGGGTGTTTAGCAGGAGAGACAGAGGTGTTTAGCAGCAGTAGAGACAGAGGTGTTTAGCAGCAGAGACAGAGGTGTTTAGCAGCAGTAGAGACAGAGGTGTTTAGCAGCAGTAGAGACAGAGGTGTTTAGCAGGAGAGACAGAGGTGTTTAGCAGCAGTAGAGACAGAGGTGTTTAGCAGCAGAGACAGAGGTGTTTAGCAGCAGTAGAGACAGAGGTGTTTAGCAGCAGAGACAGAGGTGTTTAGCAGTAGAGACAGAGGTGTTTAGCAGTAGAGACAGAGGTGTTTAGCAGTAGAGACAGAGGTGTTTAGCAGCAGAGACAGAGGTGTTTAGCAGCAGTAGAGACAGAGGTGTTTAGCAGTAGAGACAGAGGTGTTTAGCAGTAGAGACAGAGGTGTTTAGCAGTAGAGACAGAGGTGTTTAGCAGTAGAGACAGAGGTGTTTAGCAGTAGAGACAGAGGTGTTTAGCAGTAGAGACAGAGGTGTTTAGCAGTAGAGACAGAGGTGTTTAGCAGCAGTAGAGACAGAGGTGTTTAGCAGGAGAGACAGGTGTTTAGCAGCAGTAGAGACAGAGGTGTTTAGCAGCAGTAGAGACAGAGGTGTTTAGCAGTAGAGACAGAGGTGTTTAGCAGTAGAGACAGAGGTGTTTAGCAGTAAAGACAGAGGTGTTTAGCAGTAGATACAGCGGTGTTTAGCAGTAGAGACAGAGGTGTTTAGCAGTAGAGACAGAGGTGTTTAGCAGCAGTAGAGACAGAGGTGTTTAGCAGTAGAGACAGAGGTGTTTAGCAGTAGAGACAGAGGTGTTTAGCAGTAGAGACAGAGGTGTTTAGCAGTAGAGACAGAGGTGTTTAGCAGTAGAGACAGAGGTGTTTAGCAGCAGAGACAGAGGTGTTTAGCAGTAGAGACAGAGGTGTTTAGCAGCAGAGACAGAGGTGTTTAGCAGTAGAGACAGAGGTGTTTAGCAGTAGAGACAGAGGTGTTTAGCAGGAGAGACAGGTGTTTAGCAGCAGTAGAGACAGAGGTGTTTAGCAGCAGTAGAGACAGAGGTGTTTAGCAGTAGAGACAGAGGTGTTTAGCAGGAGCAGAGACAGAGGTGTTTAGCAGTAGAGACAGAGGTGTTTAGCAGGAGAGACAGAGGTGTTTAGCAGTAGAGACAGGGGTGTTTAGCAGTAGAGACAGAGGTGTTTAGCAGGAGCAGAGACAGAGGTGTTTAGCAGTAGAGACAGAGGTGTTTAGCAGTAGAGACAGAGGTGTTTAGCAGTAGAGACAGAGGTGTTTAGCAGGAGCAGAGACAGAGGTGTTTAGCAGTAGAGACAGAGGTGTTTAGCAGTAGAGACAGAGGTGTTTAGCAGCAGAGACAGAGGTGTTTAGCAGCAGAGACAGAGGTGTTTAGCAGTAGAGACAGGGGTGTTTAGCAGCAGAGACAGAGGTGTTTAGCAGTAGAGACAGAGGTGTTTAGCAGGAGAGACAGAGGTGTTTAGCAGCAGAGACAGAGGTGTTTAGCAGTAGAGACAGAGGTGTTTAGCAGTAGAGACAGAGGTGTTTAGCAGTAGAGACAGAGGTGTTTAGCAGTAGAGACAGAGGTGTTTAGCAGGAGAGACAGAGGTGTTTAGCAGTAGAGACAGAGGTGTTTAGCAGTAGAGACAGGGGTGTTTAGCAGGAGAGACAGAGGTGTTTAGCAGCAGTAGAGACAGAGGTGTTTAGCAGCAGAGACAGAGGTGTTTAGCAGCAGTAGAGACAGAGGTGTTTAGCAGCAGTAGAGACAGAGGTGTTTAGCAGGAGAGACAGAGGTGTTTAGCAGCAGTAGAGACAGAGGTGTTTAGCAGCAGAGACAGAGGTGTTTAGCAGCAGTAGAGACAGAGGTGTTTAGCAGCAGAGACAGAGGTGTTTAGCAGTAGAGACAGAGGTGTTTAGCAGTAGAGACAGAGGTGTTTAGCAGTAGAGACAGAGGTGCACTGTAAACCCGCACGTTCAAAATAATCAATTAGTTTGAGTAGGGTATACTCAATATTCTATGAAAGTTCTACTAACTTGAATGTCTTGAGTTCGTGTGACGTGTTCTTATGTTTTGAGTAAATAAAACTCATAGTTTTTGATTGACTTGGAACTATTCACTTATTAAGTAAGTATAATGTAAAAGCATAACTTAAGTACAACTTAAGATAATTAAGTAGATACAGACTCTAAACCACATTATGTTTTGAGTAAATAAAACTCAGTTTTTGATTGACTTGGAATTATTCACTTATTAAGTAAGTATAATGTAAAAGCATAACTTAAGTACAACTTAAGATAATTAAGTAGATACAGACTGTAAACCGCATTATGTTTTGAGTAAATAAAACTCATAGTTTTTGATTGACTTGGAACTATTCACTTATTAAGTAAGTATAATGTAAAAGCATAACTTAAGTACAACTTAAGATAATTAAGTAGCTACAGACTGAAAACCGCATTATGTTTTGAGTAAATAAAACTCATTGTTTTTGATTGACTTGGAATTATTCACTTATTAAGTAAGTATAATGTAAAAGCATAACTTAAGTACAACTTAAGATAATTAAGTAGATACAGACTGTAAACCGCATTATGTTTTGAGTAAATAAAACTCATCGTTTTTGATTGACTTGGAACTATTCACTTATTAAGTAAGTATAATGTAAAAGCATAACTTAAGTACAACTTAAGATAATTAAGTAGATACAGCCTGTAAACCGCATTATGTTTTGAGTAAATAAAACTCATCGTTTTTGATTGACTTGGAACTATTCACTTATTAAGTAAGTATAATGTAAAAGCATAACTTAAGTACAACTTAAGATAATTAAGTAGATACAGACTGAAAACCGCATTATGTTTTGAGTAAATAAAACTCATAGTTTTTGATTGACTTGGAACTATTCACTTATTAAGTAAGTATAATGTAAAAGCATAACTTAAGTACAACTTAAGATAATTAAGTAGATACAGACTGAAAACCGCATTATGTTTTGAGTAAATAAAACTCATAGTTTTTGATTGACTTGGAACTATTCACTTATTAAGTAAGTATAATGTAAAAGCATAACTTAAGTATAACTT